>NC_091234.1:3007177-3049109 GCF_040958095.1 Procambarus clarkii | reverse complement strand
CACTACACCATACTTCAAAGCCATAAGAGAGGTAGGAATTCTGGGGTATTTAACCAACCAGAACTCCAATCGTCTCCCAGGCAATGAGATAGTGTGGGACCTCTAATGCTCTTTCATCGGTTCCTGTTATATGGGAAAACTAAGTGCCAAATGCTTAATGCACAGACTACCCTATTCCAGTAGCTGAAGTTTATAACTTTTTAGACACTCAACCCACCAGGAGACTCGAACACTGGCCAACAAGGTGGCAGTTGCATGCTGTATCCACTACACCATACTTCAAAGCCATAAGAGAGGTAGGAATTCTGGGGTATTTAACCAACCAGAACTCCAATCCTCTCCCAGGCAATGAGATAGTGTGGGACCTCTAATGCTCTTTCATCGGTTCCTGTTATATGGGAAAACTCAGTGCCAAATGCTTAATGCACAGACTACCCTATTCCAGTACCTGAAGTTTATAACTTTTTAGACACTCAACCCACCAGGAGACTCGAACACTTGCCAACAAGGTGGCAGTTGCATGCTGTATCCACTACACAATACTTCAAAGCCATAAGAGAGGTAGGAATTCTGGGGTATTTAACCAACCAGAACTCCAATCCTCTCCCAGGCAATGAGATAGTGTGGGACCTCTAATGCTCTTTCATCGGTTCCTGTTATATGGGAAAACTCAGCGCCAAATGCTTAATGCACAGACTACCCTATTCCAGTAGCTGAAGTTTTTAACTTTTTAGACACTCAACCCACCAGGAGACTCGAACACTGGCCAACAAGGTGGCAGTTGCATGCTGTATCCACTACACCATACTTCAAAGCCATAAGAGAGGTAGGAATTCTGGGGTATTTAACCAACCAGAACTCCAATCCTCTCCCAGGCAATGAGATAGTGTGGGACCTCTAATGCTCTTTCATCAGTTCCTGTTATATGGGAAACTCAGTGCCAAATACTTAATGCACAGACTACCCTATTCCAGTAGCTGAAGTTTATAACTTTTTAGACACTCAACCCACCAGGAGACTCAAACACTGGCCAACAAGGTGGCAGTTGCATGCTGTATCCACTACACCATACTTCAAAGCCATAAGAGAGGTAGGAATTCTGGGGTATTTAACCAACCAGAACTCCAATCCTCTCCCAGGCAATGAGATAGTGTGGGACCTCTAATGCTCTTTCATCGGTTCCTGTTATATGGGAAACTCAGTGCCAAATACTTAATGCACAGACTACCCTATTCCAGTAGCTGAAGTTTATAACTTTTTAGACACTCAACCCACCAGGAGACTCGAACACTGGCCAACAAGGTGGCAGTTGCATGCTGTATCCACTACACCATACTTCAAAGCCATAAGAGAGGTAGGAATTCTGGGGTATTTAACCAACCAGAACTCCAATCCTCTCCCAGGCAATGAGATAGTGTGGGACCTCTAATGCTCTTTCATCGGTTCCTGTTATATGGGAAAACTCAGTGCCAAATGCTTAATGCACAGAATACCCTATTCCAGTAGCTGAAGTTTATAACTTTTTAGACACTCAACCCACCAGGAGACTCGAACACTGGCCAACAAGGTGGCAGTTGCATGCTGTATCCACAACACGATACTTCAAAGTTATAAGAGAGGTAGGAATTCAGGGGTATTTAACCAACCAGAACTCCAATCCTCTCCCAGGCAATGAGATAGTGTGGGACCTCTAATGCTCTTTCATCGGTTCCTGTTATATGGGAAAACTCAGTGCCAAAAGCTTAATGCACAGACTACCCGATTCCAGTAGCTGAAGTTTATAACTTTTTAGACACTCAACCCACCAGGAGACTCGAACACTGGCCAACAAGGTGGCAGTTGCATGCTGTATCCACTACACCATACTTCAAAGCCATAAGAGAGGTAGGAATTCTGGGGTATTTAACCAACCAGAACTCCAATCCTCTCCCAGGCAATGAGATAGTGTGGGACCTCTAATGCTCTTTCATCGGTTCCTGTTATATGGGAAAACTCAGTGCCAAATGCTTAATGCACAGACTACCCTATTCCAGTAGCTGAAGTTTATAACTTTTTAGACACTCAACCCACCAGGAGACTCGAACTCTTGCCAACAAGGTGGCAGTTGCATGCTGTATCCACTACACAATACTTCAAAGCCATAAGAGAGGTAGGAATTCTGGGGTATTTAACCAACCAGAACTCCAATCCTCTCCCAGGCAATGAGATAGTGTGGGACCTCTAATGCTCTTTCATCGGTTCCTGTTATATGGGAAAACTCAGTGCCAAATGCTTAATGCACAGACTACCCTATTCCAGTAGCTGAAGTTTATAACTTTTTAGACACTCAACCCACCAGGAGACTCGAACACTGGCCAACAAGGTGGCAGTTGCATGCTGTATCCACTACACCATACTTCAAAGCCATAAGAGAGGTAAGAATTCTGGGGTATATAACCAACCAGAACTCCAATCCTCTCCCAGGCAATGAGATAGTGTGGGACCTCTAATGCTCTTTCATCGGTTCCTGTTATATGGGAAAACTCAGTGCCAAAAGCTTAATGCACAGACTACCCGATTCCAGTAGCTGAAGTTTATAACTTTTTAGACACTCAACCCACCAGGAGACTCGAACACTGGCCAACAAGGTGGCAGTTGCAAGCTGTATCCACTACACCATACTTCAAAGCCATAAGAGAGGTAGGAATTCTGGGGTATTTAACCAACCAGAACTCCAATCGTCTCCCAGGCAATGAGATAGTGTGGGACCTCTAATGCTCTTTCATCGGTTCCTGTTATATGGGAAAACTCAGTGCCAAATGCCTAATGCACAGAATACCCTATTCCAGTAGCTGAAGTTTATAACTTTTTAGACACTCAACCCACCAGGAGACTCGAACACTGGCCAACAAGGTGGCAGTTGCATGCTGTATCCACTACACCATACTTCAAAGCCATAAGAGAGGTAGGAATTCTGGGGTATTTAACCAACCAGAACTCCAATCCTCTCCCAGGCAATGAGATAGTGTGGGACCTCTAATGCTCTTTCATCGGTTCCTGTTATATGGGAAAACTAAGTGCCAAATGCTTAATGCACAGACTACCCTATTCCAGTAGCTGAAGTTTATAACTTTTTAGACACTCAACCCACCAGGAGACTCGAACTCTTGCCAACAAGGTGGCAGTTGCATGCTGTATCCACTACGCAATACTTCAAAGCCATAAGAGAGGTAGGAATTCTGGGGTATTTAACCAACCAGAACTCCAATCCTCTCCCAGGCAATGAGATAGTGTGGGACCTCTAATGCTCTTTCATCGGTTCCTGTTATATGGGAAACTCAGTGCCAAATACTTAATGCACAGACTACCCTATTCCAGTAGCTGAAGTTTATAACTTTTTAGACACTCAACCCACCAGGAGACTCGAACACTGGCCAACAAGGTGGCAGTTGCATGCTGTATCCACTACACCATACTTCAAAGCCATAAGAGAGGTAGGAATTCTGGGGTATTTAACCAACCAGAACTCCAATCCTCTCCCAGGCAATGAGATAGTGTGGGACCTCTAATGCTCTTTCATCGGTTCCTGTTATATGGGAAACTCAGTGCCAAATACTTAATGCACAGACTACCCTATTCCAGTAGCTGAAGTTTATAACTTTTAAGACACTCAACCCACCAGGAGACTCGAACACTGGCCAACAAGGTTGCAGTTGCATGCTGTATCCACTACACCATACTTCAAAGCCATAAGAGAGGTAGGAATTCTGGGGTATTTAACCAACCAGAACTCCAATCCTCTCCCAGGCAATGAGATAGTGTGGGACCTCTAATGCTCTTTCATCGGTTCCTGTTATATGGGAAAACTCAGTGCCAAATGCTTAATGCACAGAATACCCTATTCCAGTAGCTGAAATTTATAACTTTTTAGACACTCAACCCACCAGGAGACTTGAACACTGGCCAACAAGTTGGCAGTTGCATGCTGTATCCACTACACCATCCTTCAAAGCCATAAGAGAGGTAGGAATTCTGGGGTATTTAACCAACCAGAACTCCAATCCTCTCCCAGGCAATGAGATAGTGTGGGACCTCTAATGCTCTTTCATCGTTTCCTGTTATATGGGAAAACTCAGTGCCAAATGCTTAATGCACAGACTACCCTATTCCAGTAGCTGAAGTTTATAACTTTTTAGACACTCAACTCACCAGGAGACTCGAACACTGGCCAACAAGGTGGCAGTTGCATGCTGTATCCACTACACCATACTTCAAAGCCATAAGAGAGGTAGGAATTCTGGGGTATTTAACCAACCAGAACTCCAATCCTCTCCCAGGCAATGAGATAGTGTGGGACCTCTAATGCTCTTTCATCGGTTCCTGTTATATGGGAAAACTCGGTGCCAAATGCTTAATGCACAGACTACCCTATTCCAGTAGCTGAAGTTTATAACTTTTTAGACACTCAACCCACCAGGAGACTCGAACACTTGCCAACAAGGTGGCAGTTGCATGCTGTATCCACTACACAATACTTCAAAGCCATAAGAGAGGTAGGAATTCTGGGGTATTTAACCAACCAGAACTCAAATCCTCTCCCAGGCAATGAGATAGTGTGGGACCTCTAATGCTCTTTCATCGGTTCCTGTTATATGGGAAAACTCAGTGCCAAATGCTTAATGCACAGACTACCCTATTCCAGTAGCTGAAGTTTATAACTTTTTAGACACTCAACCCACCAGGAGACTCGAACACTGGCCAACAAGGTGGCAGTTGCATGCTGTATCCACTACACCATACTTCAAAGCCATAAGAGAGGTAGGAATTCTGGGGTATTTAACCAACCAGAACTCCAATCCTCTCCCAGGCAATGAGATAGTGTGGGACCTCTAATGCTCTTTCATCGGTTCCTGTTATATGGGAAACTCAGTGCCAAATACTTAATGCACAGACTACCCTATTCCAGTAGCTGAAGTTTATAACTTTTTAGACACTCAACCCACCAGGAGACTCGAACACTGGCCAACAAGGTGGCAGTTGCATGCTGTATCCACTACACCATACTTCAAAGCCATAAGAGAGGTAGGAATTCTGGGGTATTTAACCAACCAGAACTCCAATCCTCTCCCAGGCAATGAGATAGTGTGGGGCCTCTAATGCTCTTTCATCGGTTCCTGTTATATGGGAAAACTCAGTGCCAAATGCTTAATGCACAGAATACCCTATTCCAGTAGCTGAAGTTTATAACTTTTTAGACACTCAACCCACCAGGAGACTCGAACACTGGCCAACAAGGTGGCAGTTGCATGCTGTATCCACTACACCATCCTTCAAAGCCATAAGAGAGGTAGGAATTCTGGGGTATTTAACCAACCAGAACTCCAATCCTCTCCCAGGCAATGAGAAAGTGTGGGACCTCTAATGCTCTTTCATCGGTTCCTGATATATGGGAAAACTCAGTGCCAAATGCTTAATGCACAGACTACCCTATTCCAGTAGCTGAAGTTTATAACTTTTTAGACACTCAACCCACCAGGAGACTCGAACACTTGCCAACAAGGTGGCAGTTGCATGCTGTATCCACTACACAATACTTCAAAGCCATAAGAGAGGTAGGAATTCTGGGGTATTTAACCAACCAGAACTCAAATCCTCTCCCAGGCAATGAGATAGTGTGGGACCTCTAATGCTCTTTCATCGGTTCCTGTTAAATGGGAAACTCAGTGCCAAATACTTAATGCACAGACTACCCTATTCCAGTAGCTGAAGTTTATAACTTTTTAGACACTCAACCCACCAGGAGACTCGAACACTGGCCAACAAGGTGGCAGTTGCATGCTGTATCCACTACACCATACTTCAAAGCCATAAGAGAGGTAGGAATTCTGGGGTATTTAACCAACCAGAACTCCAATCCTCTCCCAGGCAATGAGATAGTGTGGGACCTCTAATGATCTTTCATCGGTTCCTGTTATATGGGAAAACTCAGTGCCAAATGCTTAATGCACAGACTACCCTATTCCAGTAGCTGAAGTTTATAACTTTTTAGACACTCAACCCACCAGGAGACTCGAACACTGGCCAACAAGGTTGCAGTTGCATGCTGTATCCACTACACAATACTTCAAAGCGATAAGAGAGGTAGGAATTCAGGGGTATTTAACCAACCAGAACTCCAATCCTCTCCCAGGCAATGAGATAGTGTGGGACCTCTAATGCTCTTTCATCGGTTCCTGTTATATGGGAAAAATCAGTGCCAAATGCTTAATGCACAGACTACCCTATTCCAGTAGCTGAAGTTTATAACTTTTTAGAGACTCAACCCACCAGGAGACTCGAACACTGGCCAACAAGGTGGCAGTTGCATGCTGTATCCACTACACCATACTTCAAAGCCATAAGAGAGGTAGGAATTCTGGGGTATTTAACCAACCAGAACTCCAATCCTCTCCCAGGCAATGAGATAGTGTGGGACCTCTAATGCTCTTTCATCGGTTCCTGTTATATGGGAAAACCCAGTGCCAAATGCTTAATGCACAGAATACCCTATTTCAGTAGCTGAAGTTTATAACTATTTAGACACTCAACCCACCAGGAGACTCGAACACTGGCCAACAAGATGGCAGTTGCATGCTGTATCCACTACACCATCCTTCAAAGCCATAAGAGAGGTAGGAATTCTGGGGTATTTAACCAACCAGAACTCCAATCCTCTCCCAGGCAATGAGATAGTGTGGGACCTCTAATGCTCTTTCATCGGTTCCTGTTATATGCGAAAATTCAGTGCCAAATGCATAATGCACAGACTACCCTATTCCAGTAGCTGAAGTTTATAACTTTTTAGACACTCAACCCACCAGGAGACTCGAACACTGGCCAACAAGGTGTCAGTTGCATGCTGTATCCACTACACCATACTTCAAAGCTATAAGAGAGGTAGGAATTCTGGGGTATTTAACCAACCAGAACTCCAATCCTCTCCCAGGCAATGAGATAGTGTGGGACCTCTAATGCTCTTTCATCGGTTCCTGTTATATGGGAAACTCAGTGCCAAATGCTTAATGCACAGACTACCCTATTCCAGTAGCTGAAGTTTATAACTTTTTAGAGACTCAACCCACCAGGAGACTCGAACACTGGCCAACAAGGTGGCAGTTGCATGCTGTATCCACTACACCATACTTCAAAGCCATAAGAGAGGTAGGAATTCTGGGGTATTTATCCAACCAGAACTCTAATCCTCTCCCAGGCAATGAGATAGTGTGGGACCTCTAATGCTCTTTCATCGGTTTCTGTTATATGGGAAAACTCAGTGCCAAATGCTTAATGCACAGACTACCCTATTCCAGTAGCTGAAGTTTATAACTTTTAGACACTCAACCCACCAGGAGACTCGAACACTGGCCAACAAGGTGGCAGTTGCATGCTGTATCCACTACACCATCCTTCAAAGCCATAAGAGAGGTAGGAATTCTGGGGTATTTAACCAACCAGAACTCCAATCCTCTCCCAGGCAATGAGATAGTGTGGGACCTCTAATGCTCTTTCATCGGTTCCTGTTATATGGGAAACTCAGTGCCAAATACTTAATGCACAGACTACCCTATTCCAGTAGCTGAAGTTTATAACTTTTTAGACACTCAACCCACCAGGAGACTCGAACACTTGCCAACAAGGTGGCAGTTGCATGCTGTATCCACTACACAATACTTCAAAGCCATAAGAGAGGTAGGAATTCTGGGGTATTTAACCAACCAGAACTCAAATCCTCTCCCAGGCAATGAGATAGTGTGGGACCTCTAATGCTCTTTCATCGGTTCCTGTTATATGGGAAAACTCAGTGCCAAATGCTTAATGCACAGACTACCCTATTCCAGTAGCTGAAGTTTATAACTTTTTAGACACTCAACCCACCAGGAGACTCGAACACTGGCCAACAAGGTGGCAGTTGCATGCTGTATCCACTACACCATACTTCAAAGCCATAAGAGAGGTAGGAATTCTGGGGTATTTAACCAACCAGAACTCCAATCCTCTCCCAGGCAATGAGATAGTGTGGGACCTCTAATGCTCTTTCATCGGTTCCTGTTATATGGGAAACTCAGTGCCAAATACTTAATGCACAGACTACCCTATTCCAGTAGCTGAAGTTTATAACTTTTTAGACACTCAACCCACCAGGAGACTCGAACACTGGCCAACAAGGTGGCAGTTGCATGCTGTATCCACTACACCATACTTCAAAGCCATAAGAGAGGTAGGAATTCTGGGGTATTTAACCAACCAGAACTCCAATCCTCTCCCAGGCAATGAGATAGTGTGGGGCCTCTAATGCTCTTTCATCGGTTCCTGTTATATGGGAAAACTCAGTGCCAAATGCTTAATGCACAGAATACCCTATTCCAGTAGCTGAAGTTTATAACTTTTTAGACACTCAACCCACCAGGAGACTCGAACACTGGCCAACAAGGTGGCAGTTGCATGCTGTATCCACTACACCATCCTTCAAAGCCATAAGAGAGGTAGGAATTCTGGGGTATTTAACCAACCAGAACTCCAATCCTCTCCCAGGCAATGAGAAAGTGTGGGACCTCTAATGCTCTTTCATCGGTTCCTGATATATGGGAAAACTCAGTGCCAAATGCTTAATGCACAGACTACCCTATTCCAGTAGCTGAAGTTTATAACTTTTTAGACACTCAACCCACCAGGAGACTCGAACACTTGCCAACAAGGTGGCAGTTGCATGCTGTATCCACTACACAATACTTCAAAGCCATAAGAGAGGTAGGAATTCTGGGGTATTTAACCAACCAGAACTCAAATCCTCTCCCAGGCAATGAGATAGTGTGGGACCTCTAATGCTCTTTCATCGGTTCCTGTTAAATGGGAAACTCAGTGCCAAATACTTAATGCACAGACTACCCTATTCCAGTAGCTGAAGTTTATAACTTTTTAGACACTCAACCCACCAGGAGACTCGAACACTGGCCAACAAGGTGGCAGTTGCATGCTGTATCCACTACACCATACTTCAAAGCCATAAGAGAGGTAGGAATTCTGGGGTATTTAACCAACCAGAACTCCAATCCTCTCCCAGGCAATGAGATAGTGTGGGACCTCTAATGATCTTTCATCGGTTCCTGTTATATGGGAAAACTCAGTGCCAAATGCTTAATGCACAGACTACCCTATTCCAGTAGCTGAAGTTTATAACTTTTTAGACACTCAACCCACCAGGAGACTCGAACACTGGCCAACAAGGTTGCAGTTGCATGCTGTATCCACTACACAATACTTCAAAGCCATAAGAGAGGTAGGAATTCAGGGGTATTTAACCAACCAGAACTCCAATCCTCTCCCAGGCAATGAGATAGTGTGAGACCTCTAATGCTCTTTCATCGGTTCCTGTTATATGGGAAAAATCAGTGCCAAATGCTTAATGCACAGACTACCCTATTCCAGTAGCTGAAGTTTATAACTTTTTAGAGACTCAACCCACCAGGAGACTCGAACACTGGCCAACAAGGTGGCAGTTGCATGCTGTATCCACTACACCATACTTCAAAGCCATAAGAGAGGTAGGAATTCTGGGGTATTTAACCAACCAGAACTCCAATCCTCTCCCAGGCAATGAGATAGTGTGGGACCTCTAATGCTCTTTCATCGGTTCCTGTTATATGGGAAAACCCAGTGCCAAATGCTTAATGCACAGAATACCCTATTTCAGTAGCTGAAGTTTATAACTATTTAGACACTCAACCCACCAGGAGACTCGAACACTGGCCAACAAGATGGCAGTTGCATGCTGTATCCACTACACCATCCTTCAAAGCCATAAGAGAGGTAGGAATTCTGGGGTATTTAACCAACCAGAACTCCAATCCTCTCCCAGGCAATGAGATAGTGTGGGACCTCTAATGCTCTTTCATCGGTTCCTGTTATATGCGAAAACTCAGTGCCAAATGCATAATGCACAGACTACCCTATTCCAGTAGCTGAAGTTTATAACTTTTTAGACACTCAACCCACCAGGAGACTCGAACACTGGCCAACAAGGTGTCAGTTGCATGCTGTATCCACTACACCATACTTCAAAGCTATAAGAGAGGTAGGAATTCTGGGGTATTTAACCAACCAGAACTCCAATCCTCTCCCAGGCAATGAGATAGTGTGGGACCTCTAATGCTCTTTCATCGGTTCCTGTTATATGGGAAACTCAGTGCCAAATGCTTAATGCACAGACTACCCTATTCCAGTAGCTGAAGTTTATAACTTTTTAGAGACTCAACCCACCAGGAGACTCGAACACTGGCCAACAAGGTGGCAGTTGCATGCTGTATCCACTACACCATACTTCAAAGCCATAAGAGAGGTAGGAATTCTGGGGTATTTATCCAACCAGAACTCTAATCCTCTCCCAGGCAATGAGATAGTGTGGGACCTCTAATGCTCTTTCATCGGTTTCTGTTATATGGGAAAACTCAGTGCCAAATGCTTAATGAACAGACTACCCTATTCCAGTAGCTGAAGTTTATAACTTTTAGACACTCAACCCACCAGGAGACTCGAACACTGGCCAACAAGGTGGCAGTTGCATGCTGTATCCACTACACCATCCTTCAAAGCCATAAGAGAGGTAGGAATTCTGGGGTATTTAACCAACCAGAACTCCAATCCTCTCCCAGGCAATGAGATAGTGTGGGACCTCTAATGCTCTTTCATCGGTTCCTGTTATATGGGAAACTCAGTGCCAAATACTTAATGCACAGACTACCCTATTCCAGTAGCTGAAGTTTATAACTTTTTAGACACTCAACCCACCAGGAGACTCGAACACTGGCCAACAAGGTGGCAGTTGCATGCTGTATCCACTACACCATACTTCAAAGCCATAAGAGAGGTAGGAATTCTGGGGTATTTAACCAACCAGAACTCCAATCCTCTCCCAGGCAATGAGATAGTGTGGGACCTCTAATGCTCTTTCATCGGTTCCTGTTATATGGGAAAACTCAGTGCCAAATGCTTAATGCACAGACTACCCTATTCCAGTAGCTGAAGTTTATAACTTTTTAGACACTCAACCCACCAGGAGACTCGAACACTGGCCAACAAGGTTGCAGTTGCATGCTGTATCCACTACACAATACTTCAAAGCCATAAGAGAGGTAGGAATTCAGGGGTATTTAACCAACCAGAACTCCAATCCTCTCCCAGGCAATGAGATAGTGTGGGACCTATAATGCTCTTTCATTGGTTCCTGTTATATGGGAAAACTCAGTGCCAAATGCTTAATGCACAGACTACCCTATTCCAGTAGCTGAAGTTTATAACTTTTTAGAGACTCAACCCACCAGGAGACTCGAACACTGGCCAACAAGGTGGCAGTTGCATGCTGTATCCACTACACAATACTTCAAAGCCATAAGAGAGGTAGGAATTCTGGGGTATTTAACAAACCAGAACTCCAGTCCTCTCCCAGGCAATGAGATAGTGTGGGACCTCTAATGCTCTTTCATCGGTTCCTGTTATATGGGAAAACCCAATGCCAAATGCTTAATGCATAGAATACCCTATTTCAGTAGCTGAAGTTTATAACTTTTTAGACACTCAACCCACCAGGAGACTCGAACACTGGCCAACAAGGTGGCAGTTGCATGCTGTATCCACTACACACTACTTCAAAGCCATAAGAGAGGTAGGAATTCTGGGGTATTTAACCAACCAGAACTCCAATCCTCTCCCAGGCAATGAAATAGTGTGGGACCTCTAATGCTCTTTCATCGGTTCCTGTTATATGGGAAAACTCAGTGCCAAATGCTTAATGCACAGACTACCCTATTCCAGTAGCTGAAGTTTATAACTTTTTAGAGACTCAACCCACCAGGAGACTCGAACACTGGCCAACAAGGTGGCAGTTGCATGCTGTATCCACTACACCATACTTCAAAGCCATAAGAGAGGTAGGAATTCTGGGGTATTTATCCAACCAGAACTCTAATCCTCTCCCAGGCAATGAGATAGTGTGGGACCTCTAATGCTCTTTCATCGGTTCCTGTTATATGGGAAAACTCAGTGCCAAATGCTTAATGCACAGACTACCCTATTCCAGTAGCTGAAGTTTATAACTTTTTAGACACTCAACCCACCAGGAGACTCGAACACTGGCCAACAAGGTGGCAGTTGCATGCTGTATCCACTACACCATCCTTCAAAGCCATAAGAGAGGTAGGAATTCTGGGGTATTTAACCAACCAGAACTCCAATCCTCTCCCAGGCAATGAGATAGTGTGGGACCTCTAATGCTCTTTCATCGGTTCCTGTTATATGGGAAACTCAGTGCCAAATACTTAATGCACAGACTACCCTATTCCAGTAGCTGAAGTTTATAACTTTTTAGACACTCAACCCACCAGGAGACTCGAACACTGGCCAACAAGGTGGCAGTTGCATGCTGTATCCACTACACAATACTTCAAAGCCATAAGAGAGGTAGGAATTCTGGGGTATTTAACAAACCAGAACTCCAATCCTCTCCCAGGCAATGAGATAGTGTGGGACCTCTAATGCTCTTTCATCGGTTCCTGTTATATGGGAAAACCCAATGCCAAATGCTTAATGCACAGAATACCCTATTTCAGTAGCTGAAGTTTATAACTTTTTAGACACTCAACCCACCAGGAGACTCGAACACTGGCCAACAAGGTGGCAGTTGCATGCTGTATCCACTACACAATACTTCAAAGCCTTAAGAGAGGTAGGAATTCTGGGGTATTTAACCAACCAGAACTCCAATCCTCTCCCAGGCAATGAAATAGTGTGGGACCTCTAATGCTCTTTCATCGGTTCCTGTTATATGGGAAAACTCAGTGCCAAATGCTTAATGCACAGACTACCCTATTCCAGTAGCTGAAGTTTATAACTTTTTAGACACTCAACCCACCAGGAGACTCGAACACTGGCCAACAAGGTTGCAGTTGCATGCTGTATCCACTACACAATACTTCAAAGCCATAAGAGAGGTAGGAATTCAAGGGTATTTAACCAACCAGAACTCCAATCCTCTCCCAGGCAATGAGATAGTGTGGGACCTCTAATGCTCTTTCATCGGTTCCTGTTATATGGGAAAACTCAGTGCCAAATGCTTAATGCACAGACTACCCTATTCCAGAAGCTGAAGTTTATAACTTTTTAGACACTCAACCCACTAGGAGACTCGAACACTGGCCAACAAGGTGGCAGTTGCATGCTGTATCCACTACACCATACTTCAAAGCCATAAGAGAGGTAGGAATTCTGGGGTATTTAACCAACCAGAACTCCAATCCTCTCCCAGGCAATGGGATAGTGTGGGACCTCTAATGCTCTTTCATCGGTTCCTGTTATATGGGAAAACTCAGTGCCAAATGCTTAATGCACACACTACCCTATTCCAGAAGCTGAAGTTTATAACTTTTTAGACACTCAACCCACTAGGAGACTCGAACACTGGCCAACAAGGTGGCAGTTGCATGCTGTATCCACTACACCATACTTCAAAGCCATAAGAGAGGTAGGAATTCTGGGGTATTTAACCAACCAGAACTCCAATCCTCTCCCAGGCAATGAGATAGTGAGGGACCTCTAATGCTCTTTCATCGGTTCCTGTTATATGGGAAAACTCAGTGCCAAATGCTTAATGCACAGACTACCCTATTCCAGTAGCTGAAGTTTATAACTTTTTAGACACTCAACCCACCAGGAGACTCGAACACTGGCCAACAAGGTGGCAGTTGCATGCTGTATCCACTACACCATACTTCAAAGCCATAAGAGAGGTAGGAATTCTGGGGTATTTAACCAACCAGAACTCCAATCCTCTCCCAGGCAATGAGATAGTGTGGGACCTCTAATGCTCTTTCATCGGTTCCTGTTATATGGGAAAACTCAGTGCCAAATGCTTAATGCACAGACTACCCTATTCCATTAGCTGAAGTTTATAACTTTTTAGAGACTCAACCCACCAGGAGACTCGAACACTGGCCAACAAGGTGGCAGTTGCATGCTGTATCCACTACACCATACTTCAAAGCCATAAGAGAGGTAGGAATTCTGGGGTATTTAACCAACCAGAACTCCAATCCTCTCCCAGGCAATGGGATAGTGTGGGACCTCTAATGCTCTTTCATCGGTTCCTGTTATATGGGAAAACTCAGTGCCAAATGCTTAATGCACACACTACCCTATTCCAGTAGCTGAAGTTTATAACTTTTTAGACACTCAACCCACCAGGAGACTCGAACACTGGCCAACAAGGTGGCAGTTGCATGCTGTATCCACTACACCATACTTCAAAGCCATAAGAGTGGTAGGAATTCTGGAGTATTTAACCAACCAAAACTCCAATCCTCTCCCAGGCAATGAGATAGTGTGGGACCTCTAATGCTCTTTCATCGGTTCCTGTTATATGGGAAAACTCAGTGCCAAATGCTTAATGCACAGACTACCCTATTCCAGTAGCTGAAGTTTATAACTTTTTAGACACTCAACCCACCAGGAGACTCGAACACTGGCCAACAAGGTGGCAGTTACATGCTGTATCCACTACACCATACTTCAAAGCCATAAGAGAGGTAGGAATTCTGGGGTATTTAACCAACCAGAACTCCAATCCTCTCCCAGGCAATGAGATAGTGTGGGACCTCTAATGCTCTTTCATCGGTTCCTGTTATATGGGAAAACTCAGTGCCAAATGCTTAATGCACAGACTACCCTATTCCAGTAGCTGAAGTTTATAACTTTTTAGACACTCAACCCACCAGGAGACTCGAACACTGGCCAACAAGGTGGCAGTGGCATGCTGTATCTTCACACCATACTTCAAAGCCATAAGAGAGGTAGGAATTCTGAGGTATTTAACCAACCAGAACTCCAATCCTCTCCCAGGCAATGAGATAGTGTGGGACCTCTAATGCTCTTTCATCGGTTCCTGTTATATGGGAAAACTCAGTGCCAAATGCTTAATGCACAGACTACCCTATTCCAGTAGCTGAAGTTTATAACTTTTTAGACACTCAACCCACCAGGAGACTCGAACACTGGCCAACAAGGTGGCAGTGGCATGCTGTATCCACTACACCATACTTCAAAGCCATAAGAGAGGTAGGAATTCTGAGGTATTTAACCAACCAGAACTCCAATCCTCTCCCAGGCAATGAGATAGTGTGGGACCTCTAATGCTCTTTCATCGGTTCCTGTTATATGGGAAAACTCAGTGCCTAATGCTTAATGCACGGACTACCCTATTCCAGTAGCTGAAGTTTATAACTTTTTAGACACTCAACCCACCAGGAGACTCGAACACTGGCCAACAAGGTGGCAGTTGCATGCTGTATCCACTACACCATACTTCAAAGCCATAAGAGAGGTAGGAATTCTGGGGTATTTAACCAACCAAAACTCCAATCCTCTCCCAGGCAATGAGATAGTGTGGGACCTCTAATGCTCTTTCATCGGTTCCTGTTATATGGGAAAACTCAGTGCCAAATGCTTAATGCACAGACTAAAAAGTTATAAACTTCAGCTACTGGAATAGGGTAGTCTGTACATTAAGGATTTGGAACTGAGTTTTCCTATATAACAAGAACCGATGAAAGAGCATTAGAGGTCCCACACTATCTCATTGCCTGGGAGAGGATTGGAGTTCTGGTTGGTTAAATACCCCAGAATTCCTACCTCTCTTATGGCTTTGAAGTATGGTGTAGTGGATACAGCATGCAACTGCCACCTTGTTGGCCAGTGTTCGAGTCTCCTGGTGGGTTGAGTGTCTAAAAAGTTATAAACTTCAGCTACTGGAATAGGGTAGTCTGTGCATTAAGCATTTGGCACTGAGTTTTCCCATATAATAAGAACCGATGAAAGAGCATTAGAGGTCCCACACTATCTCATTGCCTGGGTGAGGATTGGAGTTCTGGTTGATTAAATTCCCCATGAATTCCTACCTCTCTTATGGCTTTGAAATATGGTGTAGTGGATACAGCATGCAACTGCCACCTTGTTGGCCAGTGTTCGAGTCTCCTGGTAGGGTTGAGTGTCTAAAAAGTTATAAACTTCAGCTACTGGAATAGGGTAGTCTGTGCATTAAGCATTAGGCACTGAGTTTTCCCATATAATAGGAACCGATGAAAGAGCATTAGAGGTCCCACACTATCTCATTGCCTGGGTGAGGATTGGAGTTCTGGTTGATTAAATACCTCAGAATTCCTACCTCTCTTATGGCTTTGAAGTATGGTGTAGTGGATACAGCATGCAACTGCCACCTTGTTGGCCAGTGTTCGAGTCTCCTGGTGGGTTGAGTGTCTAAAAAGTTATAAACTTCAGCTACTGGAATAGGGAATTCTGTGCATTATATATATATATATATATATTTTCTTATATATATATATATATATATATATATAGCCAGAACTCACTTTTTGGCCTACTATTCAAGGCCCGATTTGCCTTATAAGCCAAGTTTTCCTGAATTAATATATTTTTTCTCATTTTTTTCTTATGAAATGATAAAGCTATCCATTTCATTATGTATGAGGTCAATTTTTTTTTATTGGAGTTAAAATTAACGTAGATATATGACCGAACCTAACCAACCCTACCTAACCTAACCTAACCTATCTTTATAGGTGAGGTTTGGTTAGGTAGCCGAAAAAGTTAGGTTAGGTTAGGTTAGGTAGGTTAGGTAGTCGAAAAACAATTAATTCATGAAAACTTGACTTATTAGGCAAATTGGGCCTTACATAGTAGGCTGAGAAGTGCGTTCTGGCTACTAGGTACGACATATATATATATATATATATATATATATATATATATATATATATATATATATATATATATATATATATATATATAAAGTTTGTGAGGGTACCACCTCTGGTGCCAATGTGGGGACCCATAGCCTCGGAGAAGAAAATAAAAAGTATTCAGAGGAGACCTTGTGGTTTCTCACTGAACACTAATATTATCTTCTCCTACCACCCCCATTCTTTTGTATGTACACATATATATTTACTTTATTTGAACTTTGTTACAAAAAAGGAGTTACATATGGGTTACAAAGATGGTTATCATAGGTTGTCGAGTTCCTCCAGCTCCTCAGATGGCGGGCAGGAATCCTGGATGCAGTGCGCATTTCCCCTCTGTATCGCCACACTGAGGCGCTGAAAAAGAAAGCTTGCAGCTCTTGGGTCCCTTGTTGTTTCAATGAGCCTAGAACCCAGTTCCTTCAAAAAACTGGTAGCACTTTTGCCCCAGGCGCCGAGTGTCTCAGAAGCAATGGGGACAAAATTGTAGTGGTGATCCAGTTCTCTATACTTACGGGATTTGGCTACTTCCCTGTGGGTGGCAGCGCCACCTGGTTGTGCAACACTGAGGTTAATGTAGGTGTTAGCCAGGGTTGATAAGCACGTGTAGTCCCATACCAACTGCTTGCCATTCTTCCAGGGGTTCACTGTGATACCATCCGGGGGACCAATAAGAGCATCAGAGTTACGGGGCGTTAGGTAACAGGGCTCTCTTTCAGCTGGGCATCCAGCTGTGGTGAGGCTCCTCTTGATGATGTCGTTAACTTCACTGTGCCTCGAGTGCCATTCCCCTGTGCTTTGGCAGAGTAGGCCATGGTGGCCATACCTGTCAGCCACCATCTCGCCGCAAATACACCTATATCTGGTGTGGATTGGGGCAGCAAGGCGGAGGGCCACAGCAATTCGGAGGGCGTGTGGTGTGAGACGCGTGCCAGTTGCCGACATTGGGGTTGCTAACAGGAAATCCCCTGCATGTGGTGCTGCTACTGCTGTGAGGCGAGCAATGTCGTGTTGTGTTGTTGCAGCACCCAGGCACTCTGCAGCAACTTGGTCAACAATGGGGCCATCCCAGCTGGATTGCTTGTGGGCTTTTGGGGATGGTGGTTGAGGTGATTGGCCTGCACGAGAGGCCAACTCTGTGGCACAGCGTGTAAAATTGGGATCATGTACACCTGCCAGCTGATGTAGGTGGGCAGGTGGAATTTCCTTCACAAGGTCGTCGGATGCTGATAAGATATATATATATATATATTAGTATATTTTTGTAGCAGTCTTTCCTGTAGACATATATTATTAAATATGACCGAAAAAGTAAGATTAATAATTCTAACACGAATTTTCTCAATCTTTCGTACATTTCTTTTCACTGTTGGAGGTAAATCAAAAATCAATTCTCCAAAATTCATTTTTATTTCTAGTCTGACGCGACACGAGCGCGTTTCGTAAAACTTATTACATTTTCAAAGACTTAATTTACAAATACACAACTGAATAGAACTTACGCATCTCCGATTTTATATCTACATTTGAGTGAGGTGGATGGGGTGAGGTGGCATTAATAGGGTATTAATTTCATCAACACAAGACAGAACAAGAGGTGGCATTAATAGGGTATTAATTTCATCAACACAAGACAGAACACGAAACAATGGGTATTGAATAGAAGTGTTTGTAGAAAGCCTATTGGTCCATATTTCTTGATGCTTCTATATTGGAGCGGAGTCTTGAGGTGGGTAGAATATAGTTGTGCATTAATTGGCTGTTGATTGCTGGTGTTGACTTCTTGATGTGTAGTGCCTCGCAAACGTCAAGCCGCCTGCTATCGCTGTATCTATCGATGATTTCTGTGTTGTTTACTAGGATTTCTCTGGCGATGGTTTGGTTGTGGGAAGAGATTATATGTTCCTTAATGGAGCCCTGTTGCTTATGCATCGTTAAACGCCTAGAAAGAGATGTTGTTGTCTTGCCTATATACTGGGTTTTTTGGAGCTTACAGTCCCCAAGAGGGCATTTGAAGGCATAGACGACGTTAGTCTCTTTTAAAGCGTTCTGTTTTGTGTCTGGAGAGTTTCTCATGAGTAGGCTGGCCGTTTTTCTGGTTTTATAGTAAATCGTCAGTTGTATCCTCTGATTTTTGTCTGTAGGGATAACGTTTCTATTAACAATATCTTTCAGGACCCTTTCCTCCGTTTTATGAGCTGTGGAAAAGAAGTTCCTGTAAAATAGTCTAATATTGGGTATAGTTGTTGTGTTAGTTGTCTCCCAGTATATAGGCAAGACAACAACATCTCTTTCTAGGCGTTTAACGATGCATAAGCAACAGGGCTCCATTAAGGAACATATAATCTCTTCCCACAACCAAACCATCGCCAGAGAAATCCTAGTAAACAACACAGAAATCATCGATAGATACAGCGATAGCAGGCGGCTTGACGTTTGCGAGGCACTACACATCAAGAAGTCAATCACCAGCAATCAACAGCCAATTAATGCACAACTATATTCTACCCACCTCAAGACTCCGCTCCAATATAGAAGCATCAAGAAATATGGACCAATAGGCTTTCTACAAACACTTCTATTCAATACTTATTGTTTCGTGTTCTGTCTTGTGTTGATGAAATTAATACCCTATTAATGCCAACCTCTTGTTCTGTCTTGTGTTGATGAAATTAATACCATATTAATGCCACCTCACCCCATCCACCTCACTCAAATGTAGATATAAAATCGGAGATGCGTAAGTTCTATTCAGTTGTGTATTTGTAAACTAAAGTCTTTGAAAATGTAATAAGTTTTATGAAAACGCGCTCGTGTCGCGTCAGACTAGAAATAAAAATGAATTTTGGAGAATTGATTTTTGATTTACCTCCAACAGTGAAAAGAAATGTACGAAAGATTGAGAAAATTCGTGTTAGAATTATTAATCTTACTTTTTCGGTCATATTTAATAATATATATATATATATATATATATATATATATATATATATATATATATATATATATATATATATATATATATATATATATATATACATATATATATATATGTATGTATATATATATATGTATGTATATATTAATCGCCTCCTCAAGTGGCGTCTCTCCTTCCCTCTCCCGCGCAGGGATACGCATGCGCAGTACACTCCACAGGATACTCGAGGTTAAAGTAATTTATTTACTCGTAATTAATTAGGCAAGTAGGGACTTATGACAAGTATTAATGTCATAAATGTATTATATTATAATACCACTTCTCGTAGGGCAATTGATTTAATTAAGACTACACGAAATAAACGAGCAATGTTGAATGTAGATTTATTTTACATCCCAATAATATCTACAGGAGTAATCAGTCTGATATCTGATTACATGATTGAGTTCAGTAAGCAATAATATGCGAAATAAGTAAACTCTTTCATAGAAGATTGATCGAGAATTGATGGAAGATGGAGACTAGGAAGGATTTGGCAAAAATTGCGTTGCAATAGAAAAATATTAATTAGGTTAATTCTACGAATAAGTAATGTTAGTAAATGCAATTGTTAGCAAATAAATGAGGATTGAATATTAGTAGACATTACGAATGTGAAACATGAAATACCACTTGGAGTCAGTGATCATTGTGTCCAAGTCTTTGACTACACAATAGAGCTTAAAATTGTGACCACAGGACAAGAGGTCTGGGAAAGGAGAGTAAACTATAGGAAAGTGGATTACAGGAGGATAAGAGAATATCTGGGAGAAGTGCAGTGGGAAGATGAACTAAGAGGACAAACAGTGCAAGATATAGACCTAGTCAAATGGAAATGCAAGGAGGCCGAAGAAAGTTTTATATTAACAGTAAAGGGAAAAAAGCAGGACGGAATATAATAACCCTTGGTTTAATAGACAGTGTCAGGAAGGAAAAATGTGAAGCAGGAGAGGGTGAAGTAAATACAGAGGACATTAAGTTTAGATGCAGCAGGGCTAGGAATGAATTAGACTGCTATTAACAGAGCTAGACTGCTAATAAAATTTGAGAGGTAGGAGGGAGGTAGTGGAACAGCCCTAGCTTGGGTAAGGAATTACTTAATAGTTAGGAGCCACAGGGTAACAGTCAGGGGCAAGAAGTCAGACTGGCGAACCGTAACGAGTGGAGTACCTCAAGGATCGGTGATGGGACTAGTTCAATTAATAATATACGTGAGCACCATGTCTACAGGAGTCAAGTCTTATATATCGATGTTTGCAGATGACATGAACCTAATGAGACGAGTTGTGACAGAGGAGGATTGTAGGATCCTCCAAGGGGACTTGAACAAGCTGCATAGATGGTCAGAGAAATGGCTACTGGAGTTCAACACGAGCAAGTGTAAAGTTATGGAAATGGGAGTAGTTGACAGGAGACCAAAGGGTCAGTACACAATGAAGGAAACTACCTCCGAGAAAGGGACCTGGGAATGGACGTAACACCAAATCTAACTTCCGAGCACCATATGAATCGCATAACGACTGCAGCATACTCTACGCTAATAAAAGTTAGAACGTCTTTCAGAGACCTAAGTAAAGAGGCATTCAGAGCAATTTACTCCGCCTACTTGAGAAAAGTCTTAGAGTATGCAGCCCTATCATGGAGGCCCCCCCCCCTAAAGAAACACGTTAGGAAACTGGAAAAGGTTCAGAAATTTGCGACGTGGCTAGTCCCGGAGTTGCATGAGATAAGATATAAGAGAAACTAAAATAACTGAACCTGACGACATTAGTAAAACGCAAGGAGCCAGCAGATATGACAGCAGCATTCAAAATACTGAAGGGGATTGGCAGAGTGGAAATAGACAAAATGTCCACAAGGAATACCAACAGAACAAGGAGACATGGATGGAAGTTGATAACTCAGATGAGTCATCGAGATGTTAGAAAGTTTTCTTTTAGCGTGAGAAAAGTTGGGAATGGCATGAACTAAAGGAGCACATTGTGGAAGCAAACACTATTCATAGCTTTAAACCTAGGTAATATAAATAAGGACAGGAGCCATTGCTTTAAACAACCGACGGCTAGGAAGGCGGGATCAGGGAGCACATGCTCGATCCTCCAGGCACAAATAGGTGAGTACACACAAGACATGACGGACTACATCACAAAGAAGTGTAAGGCCGCAGCAAACAAGTTTGTCCCAGTCCGAAAGGAAACAAAAAATTTAAATGCGGTACCCATGGTTTATTCAGGAATGCAAGCTTGCGAAGCAGTTAAGTTTGTTTAATTTAGGCGGCACAACTTTTTGTGCCGCCTAATTACCAAGTGTGTACAGTAGGGGGTGGCGGGCAGTGGTTGTGTACCATCGGGTAGGTCATCCCATAAAGGTGCATTTACGGTTAAAGGGCACTATCTATACAGCCTTGGTGGACACCGGTGCTTCCGTGTCCATCATGAGTCGTAGCGTGTTAGGATCAGACGTCAGGCTGATACCTAACAACAGGAGATTAACGGCGGTGGGGGATAATGCGTTGCGGGTGTTGGGTGAGACAACTGTGGTTTTCCAGCTAGAAGATAGATGGTTTAAACATAGTTTTGTAGTAATACAGGATATAGGGCTGAAACATACCAACATTATCTTGGGAATCTATTTCCTCGAAAAATACTCATGTACCATAGCGTTCAGCGCAAGGGGGAATAAATTGGTATGTGGGGGTCAAGCGGTAGACGTTAACAAGGTGAGGAGTAGAGAAGGAGTAGCAGTAGTGAGGGGTAACTGTGGTAACTCGGCTGGGGACCAGAATATACAGTGGGCAGTCACGGTACCCAAGGATGTCACCATTCCGGGAGAAGCGTCCTTAGTGATTAAAATGGCATGTAAAGCTAAGGGAGTAGACGTTGTGCAAATTGAGCCATTGGATAATCCAGCAGGGTTGGTGATAATGGAGACTATTGAAGACATAAATGAAGGGGTAATTCGGTTGAGGGTTTTTAATCCCTCTCGCTGGCCAGTCACCTTGAGTAAGCATGCACAGGTAGCGTGGGGGCACCCTGTGGAGGAGATTATTGCAGCCATGTCAGTAAGTCAGACTGAGGGCGATGAGGATAGAATGGATAAATTAATGGGAATAGTGGATAGGATGTCCATGGAAAGGGAGGTTAAGGAAGCCTTAAGGGGTTTAGTCAGGGCGTTCCCGGATGTTTTTGCGTTGAGAGGGGAACCCCCAAGGTGTTTTACTCAAGGAGCACATAGGATTGACGTAGAAGGCGCACATCCAGTATATACGAGAGCATATAGCATACCCGTGGCACACCAGAGGGAGGTGAAGCAGGAGATAAGCCAGCTAAGAGATCATGATATCATTGAACCATCCAGCTCACCGTGGCACAGCCCTCTCGTAGTAGTCAGGAAAAAGAATGGGGGAGTGAGGTTATGCGTAGATTTCCGCAGAATAAACAAGCTGACGAAAGACGAAGCATACCCATTACCTAACATACAGGACACATTGACACACTTGAAGGGTACACAATATTTTACCACATTAGACCTACTCAGTGGGTATCACCAGATACCGCTGGAGGAAGAGTCGAGGGAAATCACAGCGTTTAGTGCGTGCAACAACGAGCTCTGGCAATATAAACCACTTCCTTTCGGGTAGAAGTCAGCACCTGGTGTGTTCAGTAGGCTAATGATGAGTGTATTATCGGGGTTGATAGGTCCCACAGCGTTGCTGTACCTCGATGACGTAATCGTGCTGGGAAAGTCATTAGAGGAGCACATGCATAATTTGAGGAAACTCTTGCTAAGGCTGAGGTCACACAACCTCAAAGTGAATTTCGAAAAATGCAGTTTTTTTGGAGAATCGGTAACATTCCTGGGTCATACAGTGGGCCGGATGGGTATCAGTCCATTGCCAGATAAAACCAGGGATATTCAAGAGTTCCCAGTTCCACGGAACAAGAAAGAGTGCAAATCTTTCCTGGGGTTGGTTAGCTATTATCGGCGATTTATTAAAGATTTTTCAAAACTTGCAGACCATTACATCAGATCAGTGGACTTGCAGAGTTCGTGTGGGGGAAGGAACAACAGCAGGCGTTCCAGGTACTGAGGGCTGCTGTCAGCTCTCGCAGTATCTTGGCGCACCCAGATTTTAGCAAACCG
Organism: Procambarus clarkii; assembly: GCF_040958095.1. Lineage (NCBI taxonomy): Eukaryota > Metazoa > Arthropoda > Malacostraca > Decapoda > Cambaridae > Procambarus > Procambarus clarkii. The sequence goes on along the minus strand of NC_091234.1, from coordinate 3,025,169 downwards.
TTTCTGGTGTATGCGGATGCTTCTGGAGCAGCGATAGGTGGTGTGGTAGCTCAGGTGGATGAGCGAGGACGGGAGCGTCCCATTGCATTTTGTTCACGAGTACTATGTCCTGCAGAGAGGAACTATAGTACGATTGAGAGGGAAGCGCTAGCGATCACATTCATATTACAACGGAACCGGTACATCTTGCTTGGACATGAAATTTTGCTCAGAAGCGATCACAAACCACTTAAGTATGTGTTCGAGTCCAAGGAGCCTTGTCAGCGACTGGCACGGTGGGTTACGTCGCTCTCAGAGTTTAACATTACAAACTTTGAACATGTACCAGGGAAAAGCAATGTGGTCGCTGACGCGTTGTCAAAGTGTCACAATGTAGCAGTGGTGAGCGAAAGGGGGGGAGGAAGATGTGTCGTGGAATGTGAGGCAGTTGATACGGAGTCAGGAAGGTCACCCCCTGTGGGGGGAGGTAAGGAAGTTTTTGAGGGGTCAGCGTGCGGAGTTGAGGAAGTCACTTCCAGCACCAGTGGATGAGTTTGTGGTTGAAGATGAGGTGGTGTATCATCTTGGTAGGGTTTCGGGTATACGGTCTGAATCAGTATACCAGGCAGTCTTCACACCGGAGTTCCAGAGGACTGCAATGTATCTGTGTCATAACATCCCAGCAACAGGCCATGGAGGGGAGTCCAAGACGTTGCAGAGGGCACGTCAAAGGTTCTATTGGCCATCCATGGGTAAAGATATCAAGGTCTATGTAGCCTCTTGTGATAGTTGTCTGAGGTACAAGGCACATAGGTTGGGGGCGGAACCTTTGCGTAGGTGGCCGGATGTGAGTACTCCTTTCGAGAGAGTACACATAGATCTTATTGGGCCGCTACCACAAGCTCATTCAGGGGCGAGGTACATATTTGTAGCAGTGGATGCACTCACACGGTTCACTGTGGTGAGTGTACTCCGTTCTAAGTCGGCAGAGGATGTGACCCAGGCCATGGTGGAAAGTGTGTTAACCAGGTTTGGGGCTCCTCAACAAGTTGTGTCAGACCAAGGGTCAGAGTTTATCAATCAAGTATTTCAAAGCATCGCGAGTGTGTATCAATTCAAACTTACTCCAGTGCTGGAATATCGACCATCGGCGAATGGTTTGGTTGAAAGACACAATGCTGAAGTAATCAGTATTCTGCGGCATTTGGCTGCAGATGATGTGCTTGCATGGGATCAGAGTTTGTCGATGGTGGAGTCCGCGCTCAACACGGCGTTCAATAGGTCGGTGGGAGAAACCCCGCATTTTTTCTTGCATGGGTTCGATCCCCGACTTCCGTTCACGACGTTCACAAGCAAGCAACCGCCATGCTATGCGTTAGACTTCAGAAGTGTTGTCTGTAGGCGAGCAACCAAGGCATTTGACTTGGTGAAACTACATTTAAAAAAGTCGACAGAGGTAGCAGAGGCATAGTATAATGCGCGGAACAAGGTCCAAGCAAAGGTGATCAATGAAGGTGATAGGGTATTCGTGAAGCAGATGCACGCCCAGGCAGAAGGTAAGTTGGCACCCAAGTTGTGGGGCCATGTCGGGTTATTAGCAAAAAGCATGCAGAAGTTAAGGTTAAGGTGCTAAACACAGGGCATGTGTTCTCCTGTCACCCAGACCGCGTCTATACACTGACTGGTCAGGCAAGTGAGGAGCCATACCCTACGGGGAGTGTGCCAGGGGAGAGCACACCAGCGGCTGAGAACATAGGTAGGGGTACGAGGAGTTGGCAATCAAGGGTGGATAACGCAGAACAGCATTCGCAGGACCGGGGACAAGGTCCACAGGCGACGGTGACACATCGTTATCCGACCCGCTCTCGTGGGGTCATGAACACAGAAGGAGCATAGTATGTACTGTAGAGTAGTGCATGGCCATAGTAGTCGTTTTGTAGAGTGTGGGGTAGTGTGTAAAGTGTGGTGTAGAGTAGCGTGTGTAGTGGGTGGTGTAGTGTAGTGGCGTTTGGACGCCTGGTGTTGAGTGTGGTGTTGTGGAGTGCATAGCGGCACAGGAGGCCAGGTGGTGGTGGGTACGGTGAGTATCGGTGTAATGAGGTCAGGTGCGTCAGGACGCAGAGCCTGGCTGTTGAGAGACGTGGTGTTATAATGAGGTCATCAGTGGTTGGGTTGGTGGTTGGACTAGGCCAAAACAATGGAAACTCTTGGGTTGCAAGAGCAGGAAAAGTCCTAAACAGACTACATTTAAAAAACATGATTCTTGATAGAGAGGGTGATCATCCACACCCAAATTACACTCCTTCCGCGCCGTGGGAAGAGCCTACTTTCAAAATAGTAATAGAAAGTCTCCCAATGGAAAAAGGCTGCCTATGATCCGACAATCCTAAAGCGCATAATAGAAGAGCAAATGTATAGCATAGCAGTAGCAGGAGCCACCCACATCTTCACAGACGGATCGGTGGACACAGAAAATGAGAGTGCTGGCGCTGCTCTTTGCACGACCAGCGTTCAGGCATATTGGAGACTGGGAAGACTAGTATCATCAACCCAAACTGAGCTGTTCGCCATACAACAGGCATTCGCATATGTAATTGCACAAAACACTCAAAATGCAATCATACACACAGACTCAAAAGCTGCACTTCAAATACTAGGACAAAAACAGTGGAAAGATAATGTGGAAATAATTACCACCATTTTGTATCAAGGAGCAGTCGCTAAAGGCAAAGGCCTCAACATAACTTTAAACTGGATCCCTCCCATATTGGAATCCCATTAAATGAAAAAGCTGATGAAATTGCTAAATTGGCAACTCGTCATCCAGTGATACATAAAACAATTCAACCCAGCCTAGAGAACATAAAAAACATCATCACCAAAAAACTCTCACATCTCAACAAAGCCTACCTACACCAGAGAATAGCTGAAGGTTCGCCATCTGCAACATGGTATCTTCAGGCAACCAAATTAGAAAGGTTAAATATCCCAAAAGGAATCCACAGGGAAATAGCAGTTAGGCTATATAGACTACGTCTAGGTTACAGATGCAACTGGGAGATTGGTGAACCCCGACAGAGAGAGTGCATCTTCTGCCAAACTGTCACAGAAAAGTCATTACTTCACTATCTTCTGGAATGTGAAGCAACCAATGACCTTAGAAGAGCTTTAAGAGTTCCTGAATCATGCAGTGGCCACCCTGAAGCCATCAACACAGCCACTCTCCTGGTCAACAAAGGTGTCCAGCAGCTGGACACCCTCATAAAGACTGTGAAGCAGTATCCTCCCCCACGATAACAGCTTGATGGTTAAATGCAACCTCAGAACACTGGGGGAAAAAAAAAATTGTACCACTTACGGGCTATTCATGCCCGTGCCACCTCTTGGGTGGCTTAATCTTTATCAATCAATCAATCGGTTGGGTTGACCAGAGGTGATGGTGTGTCGGAGTGGGTAAGTCTTATGGATAAGATTATAATGTAGAATTTCAAAATTTCAGGTGTTGATGGTTGCAGTGGGCGAGCCAAGTAGATATACTAATTTCTCATTAATTAAGTTGTTACAGGAATCTCGCTAGAGGCGAGCCAATGGCAGTATAATGCTTTAGTGACATTAGTTGTGAAATTATTTTAATGAGGTATTTATTGTGATAATGTATGTGTATGTATATACTGTATATTACCTCATCGGCACCATTACGGCTTGAGAAGGTCCCCCGGGATCATGTCACAGAGCTTCAGGTAGAGTAGAAGGGAAGCCATGAGGCTACACTCAGTAATTCTAGAAAAGAAGGGGGGAGGAAGTGAAGCCAACGTGACGTTATAGGCGAAATTCGCCCCCTGACATCAAAGCAGGGATAAGGGCCAGCTGGAATGGCTTTGCAGCTGCGCTCAGGCTATATACGGGGAGAGAGTAAGGAGCTAAGGGGGTGTCATGTAATTATGAGATCGAGCAAGGGGGCTCCGAGGGAATATTTTGCAGGTACAACGGTCGGGAAGGTGTGAATACAGGTGGACACACTCTGGGCAGATGAGCCTAGAGTAATGTGCTACAGCTGTGGTGAGCACAGCAAGGAAGGATGACCAGAGAGCTGTGAGGTATCTACAGCGTTCTGGGGTTGGTGCCCTGGAACGAGACGGCAGCATAGACCCGAGGGAACATGACCCTGGGATAGGAATCTCCGTTGCTCTGGAGGCCAGGATCACGTTAGCTCAGAGCAACGATGGGACATTGACAACATTCACCAGGCTGGACAGCCTGGGTTTTGTTTAGGTCATGGAGGATCTATGACCTAGCAACCATGGGACGCGAAGACAAGAGAAGTGATGCTGCCAATTGTGGAGGAGGCCAGTGAAACATTGTGTGATCATTGTAGCCCTTATGTCAACAGTACAGGGCAAGATGTTAAATTGTTATTAACTTGTTACTAAGGATGAAGAACATTAGATATATATGTGTGTCTATATATTAATGACTAGTGTCATTTCTGTTTAAGTGCCAGCATTCTGGTCCATGTAATTTTATGGTTATGTTTGTATGTAATTATATGTCAGCAGTTTAGGTATATGTGCATTGTTGGAGATGGGAAAAATTATTACAGACTATTTTACCTATGCTATGATGTGAATATAATGTATATGTTGTAGAAGTGTTGTGAGTCATGTAGGGGAAAGTTTTAATTTAGTTCATCGTGTTCATGATGAACTTATTGGATGAATAAGTTGTACATATATGGTGGGTGCATCCTCCAGGTCCTTGCACCAATGGAACCATTGCAATGATGCATATGGGGGCATATGCGTGTTTAAGGAGGAGAGTGGTGTTGTAATCCACAAGTTAGTAGGGATTATTAGATAGAGGATCATTACTACAACACTTAACGAATGATGATTGGAAGTACATGTTAAGTAGACAGACTATAGGTCACATATCTAAGAAAGGTCAATGGATTAAGACCGCAGCTGCTTAGCCAAATTAATAATTCCTGGAAAGAGGACTCAGGCTTCTAGGAACAAGGTTACCACTCTAGGGATAAGGTTAATCGGATTATACCTTCCTTGAGAGGCGGGGTGAAATGTTTGAGGTAGATGGCTGACTGGAGGCAGTCTTGTTGTGAGAGTGGAACTGACAAGTCCTCCGAGGTCTCCGTTTGTGGCAGCAGCGAAGTGTAGCAGACAGCTATGCGAGAGCCTGATGTGATCTTAGTGACCAAGTTAAGTCTGCAGTATGTGAGTATTGAATGAAAGACTAACCGGGTGTGGAGTGTTGTAGTAATCATTCCGTATTAGGGACTTAGGCGTAAGTTACGAGTGCAAGTGGTGACCCCGGAGGTGAAGTGGTCTATGGGTATTGGAAGTGTATTTACCTAATAGAGTATGTTAATATGTTATTATTTGTCAGAGTCTATTCTTTGTAATTAAATGACGAAACCCGACGGCCTTTAAATACCTTCCATATGTTCACTCATTGTGTTCCAGTACAAACCTAGTGGTATGCCTCAAGGGTCTGGTGTGTGTAGAAGTACACGATGGTAGTAACGGTTGCTGAGGCAAGGTGTTATGTGTTGTGTAATTGCTGTGTTCAGAATGAACCGGGGTTCAGCGTCACGACAGGGGGTAATGGATGGGGAAGGACGAGGGGACGGGAGAGTTTGGGATGGTGTGGACGAGGGGATGGGGGAATGGAGAATGGTGGGGAAGACAAAGGGACAGGGGAGTAGGGCATGGTGGGAAAGAAGAGGGGATGGTGGAGTGAGGAATGGTCGGGAAGACGAGGGGACGGTGCAGTGGGGAATGGTTGGGAGGCCGAGGAGATGGGTGAGGTGGAAATGGTGGGGAGGACTGGGAGACAGGGAAGGTTGCTGTGGCACAGCAACGCACATGTATTGCTGAGCCACAGCAACGCGTGGCCGGGTACTGCTAGTAAATAGATATATAAAAAGGGAATATTACTATACTTATATACAAGTGTCGCTTTCGCACAGGACGCAGAACACTCAAAACGCACACACAATGCAGAATCCGTCAATCCCAGTGTCCACATTACTCAGTACCTTAAAGCCGCCTCCTCACTAGACGTCATTCACGTTGACCCCACTCGCCAGCCAGGGCAAGAAACTGGAGGCATTTGTCACTATCACACCAACCCCCATTAGATGGCGTTGTCTAAGTAGCGTCCAATTCCAGGGGAGTTCGAGTGCAGACTCCTAGATGGGGCAGGAACTACCAGGGCACATTCGGACGGTAGTGATGAGTCCGTAACATCCCAGAACTAAGAGACTTGAGTTACGAGGAAAGGCTGCGTGAGATGCACCTCACGACACTTGAAGACAGAAGAGTAAGGGGGAGACATGAACTGTACCTACCAAATTCTCATACGAGTTACCAGAGTAGATAAGGATCAACTTGTTAACACGGGTGGTACGCGAACAAGGGGACATAAATGGAGACTGAGTACCCAAATGAGCTTCAGGGACGTCAGAAAGAACTTTTTCAGTGTCAGAGTAGTTAACAAGAGAAATGCATTAGGCAGTGACGGGAGACACCTCCCGTCACGCAGGGTGCAGTCGCACCTCCACAGATCTCCAGTATAGTATCATCTATTGATACTGGTAATGGCTCAAAAGGGCCACCACTTACGGGCTATTCATGCCCGTGCCACCTTTTGGGTGGCTTAATCTTCATCAATCAATCATTAGGCAGTGATGTGGTGGAGGCTGACACCATACACAGTTTCAAATGTAGATATGATAGAGCCCAATGGGCTTATGAATCTGTACACCAGTTGATTAACGGTTGAGAGGCGGGAGCAAAGAGCCAGAGCTCAACCCCCTGCAAACACAACTAGGTGAGTACACACACACACATAAAAGACTATTAAAACTGTTATCTGTGTATAGCTAAAAGGGCTAAAATTTGGTTTAGAAAATCAACATTTTAAGAACCTTTGATTTTTTTTTATATCATAAATTACAGTGAGACCTTTCTACAGCCTACTATCTTTCTACAGTCAGATAATAGAGGCAGATATATAACAGTATTTGGCGCCCTCCATCACCAGCGGTTGAGACATGCTGGGCACTGAGAGGTACTGTGCTTCTTGAGCCTCTAGCTTCCAGTCGTAATGGGGAACTAGTGAGTATAGTGTTACCTGTTCCCTTCTCCGTGGATGACAGAGAATTGAAAACTGTTTGTTATAGTTCAGCTTGGACTCAAATATGAGTTATATACATGTATTTGTTTACTGGACGGTATAGTGCAGTTTGAACAGAGTTTACACTGGTGACAGAAACTTATTTGTTTATATACTTGTTTTAGTTCTGGGTGGTATAGTGCAGCTGGAAGTCATATATGCGGGTCACAGAAGAGACTTGCAAACTAAGCGATTCATTACTGCTAAGACTTGTCACAACGGGTGACAGAGACCTGTACTTCTGCTCGGGTGACAGATGAAACTTACCTGTCTAACTGTACAGTTTGTACCATTCTCCACAGGTGACAAACTTGACTTAATTCAACACTGGGCAGTGTAGTGCATCTTGGACACATCTCAAATGGTAATATAGACTTGAGTATGGCGTCGGGGCTTACAGGACAGTATTGAATATTGTCCTTGGAGGACAGATGACATACAGTGAGCGGTATAGTGCAGCTTGGACCCTTAACCAGGTACAATAGTGAATTGTGTTCTGGAACGAAACTATTCAGAACAACTTACTCAGTAGCTCTGTTCTTTCTTTGTTCCATGATGCTTCCAAAGCTTTTGACAAATGTGAACACATTACACTTTTTTAAAGAACTGCTTAACAGAAAAGTATGTCCTGTCATTGCTAGATCTCTATATTTTTCTTATTCATGCAATGTCGCTGTGAAAAGGAGTAATGTCCACTCTGAAGATTTCCCACTAAAATGCAGTTAAACAAGGTACAGTTTTCAGTCTTATACTATTTGGTCTCTATCTTTATCCATTGTTGAAGGAGTTAAAATCCCGTCGAGCTGGCTGACGCAGAGGCACAACTAAGGTCAATGTTTTCTGCTACGCTGATGATCTAGTTCTGCTCTCACCGACATAAGATTCTTTGAAGATCTTTATAGGAATATGTGAGAGCTATAATGCAGAATACAACCTTACTTTCAATCTAGCCAAATGTGCTATAGTTCCCATTATCTCACACGATCCGTTTTATATTGATCCGAAATTAAAGTTACTATGCAGAGAGATTACTGAAAAGTTTTTTGAAAAGCATCTGGGTCATATCCTTTCCTCAAAGGGGCCACGTTAATTTTTCTGATGCTATTAGAGACCTAAAATTAAGAATGTCATTACGTCATTATGAGTGAATTCGATCAACTTGAAACACAGTCGAAATTAACAGTCAATGTCTGAGCCCGCATGACTGTGATCTATGCCCGCATGACTGTGACCTATGCCCGCATGACTGTGATCTATGCCTGCATGACTGATCTATGCCCGCATGACTGTGATCTATGCCCGCATGACTGTGATCTATGCCTGCATGACTGTGATCTATGCCTGTGAGATTTATATTTATTTAATTTATATGAATTTATATAGAATTTATATTTACGTTAATTTGTATACTTCGATAGCAATTTGTATGATGTTAAGTGGACTGTATTTCTGCAATAATCTCACAAATCGATCCTCTACACATTCGGGGGGGTTTATATTAAATTTATATATATGCAGCCAATCAAACTACAGTATTAACTACACATTAGTGTACATTGAAGAGGTTCCTTATCTTATTGTACAGCAAGCCTTAGTCCACCAGATATAACCAGGATGTAGACACCAAATTATCCTCTTTGAGGTAGCTTCCATCACCCAGTAACTGGTACACAAAGCATGCTTCCTCGTCTTGACCTGTCAAAAGGGTGCTAGCTATGAAGCCAGAATCCTAATATATGACAGCTATATCAGAGAAATCACTGTACATTGAACCATAAAGACCTAGGCTTAATTACCTTTTATTAAGAGGCAGTTCGTATTCTAAACAGCTCACCCTATCTAATGACATTAATGGCCATAAATGATAGATAAATGGGTTTCGGCAGAACACTTAACTTGTATTTGTTGACAGCGTGTTGATGATGGTACACCTTAGGCTTCCGTAACACTTCGTCCAAGTAAAATTAACAGGAGCCGTATTTGCTCCCGTGCCTCTGGTCTAAGTACAATAATAATGGCTGACCACTCCCTCCTCACTGACGCTACTGGCCTACATTTACCAGATGACAGTAAGTGATGGAAGGATCACATTTACTCTATTTTAATTCTGATAATTAAGTTAATTTATATGAGATGTTTTTATGATGGTAAAGTCCAAAGACTAATGTATTTAAGAATAATTCCCACCATAATAGGTGGTGAATTTATAATAGTATGTGGTAATGATATCCCGTTTTCTATAGACGGAAATTCCACTACAAGTTACATTTTCTATGGGTTAACTTGTTTATACAACACAGCAATATTATCTGCCTGTATGATATTATTAAATGGTGTCGGATTTTCCGACAATGCCCGCATGACTGTGATCTAAGCCCGCATGACTGTGATCTATGTCCGCATGACTGTGATCTATGCCCGCATGACTGTGATCTATGCCGCATGACTGTGATCTATGCCCGCATAACTGTGAACTATGCCCGCATGACTGTGATCCATGCCCGCATGACTGTGAACTATGCCCGCATGACTGTGATCTATGCCATCTTCAAAGTGTTGATTTTCGTAACTTTAATTGCGAATGGAGAAAATGTTCAAGACAAATCTTGGGTGTTTATCCAGGCCCTTATTGCAACCTCATATCGGGCCTTATGTCCATACCCACACATGAAGAAATAGTTCACAAACGAATGGTATCCTTTTGTCTGAAGGGAATCACACATCCAGCAAACTCAATCAATTCCTTTATATTACATTTTTATTACAAACGCAATCAATTCCTTTTTATTTATTATAGTCACTGGCCACTCCAACTATCCCAGAGGAACAAACTTAGTTGTCAGGTAACACAACTTAAGAATGAGTGATACATATATATCATGGTGCAGCAGGTATACAGCATAGTATAAAACAACTTGTCAGCAGAGAAAGCAGTGAGACCCACAGCTGGATAATTGTAATTTTGAAGGAACTGCTGTGACAAAGTGACGCTTTACTGCCAGGAATGTTGAGTTCTATGGAAGTCAGATCTATGTTGCATGAACTGTGTTGGGAATGATTTTGATCCAGGTTTGCCCTAGAATCATATACATGGAGACTGCCGAGGGTGTAAATTTTTATGGTATAAAGCCATTGAATTATTAGTTTAAATTAATCCTTTAAACTGTATTCTCATTGTCAGTCATTCATGTTATATTTTTAACACTTTCTTTAAGATAAATAGTTCACTGTAAACATATGTAAACTAACAAACTATATAAATGTACTAAACAGACATTAATTTACAATATTTTTTTAATGTATTGTTTGTAAGTGCAGCTTGGACCCTCTACCGTGAAAGACAGACTTACTTGTATTCTGTTTGGTTAAGTGCAGTTTGAACCGTCTACCGTGACAGACTTACTTGTATTCTGTTTGGTTAAGTGCAGCTTATACCCTTCACCGTGGGTACAGTTACACTCAATCAAGTAACCATAGGAGGTGTTTGTACCCTTGGTGGAGCAGTAGCGATCTGTGGTAACAAACAAAACCAGTATTATATAAATATCTTGGGTAATGTTGTATGTTATTTGCTTACATATGTATTAATTGTGTTTTACATATTATATTTTCTATTTAATTTTAATTAGTTTGAATATTTTTAATTATTATTATTACTATTAATTTAATTATTATTACTATTAATTTAATTATTATTACTATTAATTTAATTATTATCATTATTTAAATTTGCACTTATTTTTAATTTAATTAATATTATTATTTCTTTTTAACATTTTCATGAATTTTTATATAATGGCAGCGTTTCGTGTAGATGTTACTGAATTCAGCAAACTTTTTTCATGAAGAACTCTTCCAAATCCAAAGTAAATGTTTTGAACGAGACGAATGTCATCTATGTCTTTCCACGCTCACTTTGGGAATGGCAGCCCCAACAATCTCTGTACATAGGCAAGACAGTATGAATATGGTGGTGCTTTTTAGAATTTTGTGGGGGAGATTAAGCGTGAAATTCCCATTCATTGTCAAGAAAATTTCCATAGACTTAGATATAATTTTTCCAGCAGACGTTTCCTTTGTTTTTTAAATCGTATTTCATAGACTTGTCTTTTTAAAATTTTGGTTTAAGATGAAGTTTGAAATTATCAGTCTTAAGTGTAAACTACCTGTTGAATTCAATGTAAATTTTCTTCCAGTAGACTTTTCCTGCAAAATTTAAATGGTGCGACGTAGAGGACCTTTTTGTATTTTTTGGAAGAGAGATGTGGTATGAAGTTCCTGTAGATTTAAATATAACATTCCCATAGCGTTAAAGGTAAACTTCCCAGCCCGTATACTTAAATGGAGATCTTAGGGTCAAGACTTAAATAGAGTTTTTAGGCCATACTCTGTAGACTTAAATTAATTTCCTAGTCCATCGAATGTAAACTACCTAGGCCATAGATTTGAATGTAAATTTCCTAGCTCATAGACTTTATTGCAAACTCTTCCAGTAGACTTAAAACTTAATCCCCACAATTTTCCTAGGCCATAGGCTTAAAAAGAAGTCCCCACAGAGTTCCAAAGTCTCCTATCCAAGATATTCGTCTCCGGGTTTACAATTAGTTTACTAACGGCGGAAGTCTCAGTGACCCTGCAATAGAGCAGTCTGTCATCCATCACCTTACACCCGCCATCCACCCGAGCACCACCACTGCCGCTGCCGCCATTGCAAGCCAAGCACTAGTGTTAAGCTGATTCCTCTAGTTTCACTTTCATTGTTGTTATTGTTCAGTTTCCACGCTGCAATTCACACGTTAGATGTCTCGAAAGGTATTCAACTAAAGGTTTCCTAACCTAACCTGATCTAACATCTGGATCAGATTGTAGGCAGGGGAAAGAATAATTATTAACAATGAAAATCGCATTTACAAACATTCCTCTGGGCGGTGTGTGTGTACAGGGAATAAATCTCATAAGCACTGTCTCCAGCAGGGCAGCTCGAGGAAGAGAGACAAAGACAGGAAGAGGCAGATAAAGAAAGGAAAAGAGTGGGAGGAAGATATGATGACCAAACCACACTTCAGGACGAAACGAAACGTCGTCGATTCTTCATTTACTGGTGTTTCGTTTGGTCATTATATCTTCAGCCACGTTATTGTGACTCATCGTTTGCATAGGGAAGCAGAGAGAGATGATGGAGGTAAGAGTGTGAGTAATTATTCCCAGGTGTACCCCATGGTAATTCCTTTCCCGCCAAACACACACCGAAACTACGACGTTGGTGCAACGTTTGAACAAGTTTTAACACCTCCTAACCAGTTATGACAACCAATATAGCAAGCTGTAACAACGTTCTAATACGTCATAAACACGTTAAGCCAAGATGTAACAACTTTATTACAAGTTGTAACAAGCGGAAAATAGAGACAGTTTCGGTTTGTGTTTTCAGGGTTATAACCTTTGCATTCCTTCATTTCCCATACAAAAGTATGGGAGATGTATTGTAAAACACTTATATTCGTTGAATAGGAAAAATGCAAAGAATGATTCATATTCTAGGTAGGAACTTAAGACGTGTATATTAGTCTACATATTATACACTACATAATATTAGATAATTAGTAAACATTGCGCTAACTTTCCCTTTCACTTAAAAAAGATGCATTCATTGTCTCACAAGAAATTATTTTTCTAAAGTTTTTCAACTGACTGTAGAAAAGGTTTGCATCAGGTTTTGTCACAACCAAAAACTGGAATAGATATTTAAATCTTTTCGTTCGTTATATTACAAAGGGTTTTTAGCACTGTTATTTGTCACCATATATGAAATACACTTAGTAACAAGTCTTAATATTTTGTTTGTGAATAATTTTATGCAAATAGCAAACGACCTGTAATAATTTTTTATGAAGGGTTCTGTAATATTTTTCTCAACTGTTTGGCGGGTGATTTCACAGAAACTTCCCTTTGTTTAGGATATGGCCCAGCCAATAATCATTAGCAGTTGCAAGAAAATTGTGCAATATCTGCCCTATCTACTTGTGGAATAATCATTGACACAAATCATTGACATCATTTTACTCAAAATTGTCAGTGTACGTCTTTTAAAATTCGGATTTTTTACATATACTAATCAATTTTAATTTTATTTTTAATTTTAAAATAACAAATAATATTTTGAGTTACCTTGTGAGGATATGCTTCCTAATGGCACAAATTTATGCCTGTTCTTATTGTTTATGGTTGCTTGTATGTGTGCTTGCATGGCAGAACTTCGTTATTTGTCATCAACTGTGTGTCAAGTTTGGTCTGAAGAGTCTAAAGAGGTCATCAGGTTTGACCTGGGTCATATAGTCCTGTTGCAACTGAGTAAACAGATGAACGGTATCAGGCCTGATGTACCTTTACACAGGAGGAGTAAGTTTTGGTGGATACTGTGGTGGGACGAGCAGAGATGGGTTCTTTCTTCTCAAAACCATTGGTTCTAACCACAATCCCTCTTTTCCCCCTTCTGAGACAATTTCGCTTTTCGCTGGATGATGTGGAAACCAAACAACGACTTTGGCAGAGGAATAGGTGTGCGTGCCAATCAGATACGTTTACAGAAAAGGCGGGAATGCCTAGCTTCTGCCATTGGTCAACAGGGGACGCTATCACGGTATCCTGGAGAGCATGTGGGCGTCATGCCTCAAGGCGTCATTCAGACTCCAGATTTCGAGAAGAGAGGACGCTGCCACACCAGAGCTCAGGGTCAGCTAATTCTCACCTAAGGCTGGAGTAAAAGTGCTCATTTGTAACTGTTAAATCAGTCAGACCCTGATCACTGATAGTTTTTTTGGTGTGTTTGGATTATATTAAGGATTACTGCAAATTACGTCGCAAACAACGGTTCGTGGATAAGCCGTGACCACTAGGTGTTCCTGAAGAGACAATACTAGCCGTGTGAAAGACCTGGAAAAGACACATGTGATTTCATTGAGCTAAACCAATGTGAGAGGGAAACCTCAGTTGTTTGGCAAGAGCCAGCGGTGTACTCACGGGATCCTAATATAATAAGTAACTGTGGTCAGAATTAGTGTCACGTGAACTCACCTAGTGAGCACACGACTTAGTGACTTAGTGACGAGTGACGAGTACATGTGTCTTAGAGCAAGTGATTGCCTATGTAGCAGTGAAGAATCATTAGCGACAATCGCTGCGAAGAGATCTAAGAGCAATGTTAAAGACTTGATGGTGTTGAAACTCGTGAAAGTTCGCATAATCGGAGTCGAGGGGAGAGTGTAGTTTCTCGCCCAGGACAGAGCGTGCTCGCACATGCCAAGTCAAACCCGTCATGCGATGTGTGTGTGTGTGTGTGTAGGAGAGTGGGTGGATGTAGGAGAGTGGGTGGGTGTAGGAGAGTGGGTGGGTGTAGGAGAGTGGGTGGATAGGAGAGTGGGTTCAAAGTGACCCAGGAGTCATGACGGACAATAATTAATGTGGAAGTTTCAGGACTATGCTGGAGGTCTTTATGGTCGGTGTCTGCTGACTGGCCAGCTCGTGTGGAGTAATCAAGTTACTCCTGTGACGTGGAAGGAAAAATGGGCATCCGGAAGTGTAGAAATTCATCTGATGCAGCTTGAGGTGGTAGTAAATCGACTTTGTGCGGATTCAAGGTCGGGCTCCCACGCTGACGAAGGAGATATTCTTATCAGCATAACTCACCACCAGAGTAGCAACAGCCTGCTTGTCGTCTGAGGCCACCTATATCATCGTCGGGGAGAATGAATGTCAGTGTATTAAGGAGTAATCGAATGTAAAACGGGCCCATATCTCTTTTTGTAATATTTTAGGGATAAGTAATCACCCAATCTCTGATGGATCATCCAGAGTATATCTTGCGACGTGCTTCCTCTGTGCTGGGATCTGTTGAGATTGAGAAGAGTCAAACTGTCATCTCGGTGTGAGTGACAGGTTTTAACATTTCAAGGTGGTTGTCGCACCACTGTGGAGTGACCGATGTGTGTGTGCCTCACTAGCCTCACATCTTGTCCGCAGAGTCTCGACATCTCATGTCATGTCACTTATTTACATATTTATTCTCTGCCCATGCTTCTAAACTATTCATCAATACTAGCCAAGCATCTAATATTTATTCACATGTCTATATTTCCCTTGACCTCTCAGTTGGGTCTGGTTTGCTGAATACCTCTCACAGGGGGTAGACTCGTTTTTCAAGCTACCAGGGATCATACAACTGCTCTCGCACAAGACTCACATATATGACTTATTGCTTATAGTCAATATTTTGCTTATGAATAAGTATATATGTGATATATTCCCAGTTATATTTTTTTCAAGGCCCAAACTCTTCCTCACGTACCAATTTACGTCTCACAGTACCCGTCCATCGCCGTAGACAGCAGAATACAGAGCAGCTGCATCCTATTGAAGGTTCGTAGTTTTGTTTTGAGAAATATTAGTTGTTCTTAGTAAATTATAATAAGCACTATAATTTATTGCATAAAATAAAAGTGCTTCACCAATCAAAATTATATACAGTAGTTTGTGCTGTAAAGATCTTTAAAGAATGTATTGTTGGTACGTCAACAGAAAACGATATTACGTTGAAATGTCTATGGAGTAAACTACTGCAAACAGGATGGTATAGTGTCAACTACCAACTGTAGGATGGGTATAGGGTCCACTTCCACCTGTTAGGTGGGTAAGGGGTCCATACCACTTGTAGGATGGGTCTGGGCCCATCAACTGCCCATAAGATGGGTATAGGGACCACAATCATCCACCGGATATCCATGGGGTGCACTACTGCCCACTGGATGGCTATATGTTCCACTTCCACCCAAAGGATGTGTGTGGCATCCACTATACCGCCCACTGGATGGGTATGGGGTCCACATTACCTACAGGATGAAAATTTTGTCTACTACCACCCACAGGATGGGTATGCCTCCATTGCCGCCCACAGCGTGAAAATAGGGTCCAGTACTGTTCCACGGAATGGGTATATGCTTAACTACTGCCGACATTATGAGTATATCGTCTACTACAGCCCACAGGATGGGTATGGGGTTAACTACCACCCGTAGGACGCATATGGGGTAAATTACCTCCCTTAGGGTAGGTATTGGGTCCATTACCGCCCACAGGATGGGTATGGTTCCCACTGCCGCCCACACGATAAGTATGGTGTCCACTAACGCCCAAAAGAATGGGTATGGCCTCCACTGTCACATACAGGATGAGTATAGGGCCCAGTACCGCCCACAGGTTGGGCATGGGTTCATTACACCCCACAATATGCTAATGGGGTCAAGTACCGCCCATAGGATAAGTATGAGGTCCACTACCGCCCACAGGATGTGTTTAGGGACCACTATCATCCTCAGGAAGGTTCACTACCTCCGACAGGATGGCTTTGGGGACCACTATCTTCCACGGGATGGGTATGGGGGGGTAGACTTCCGCCCACAGGGTAGGTATGGGGGTCATGGCCATCCACAGGATGGGTATATGCTCCACTACCTCCCACAAAATGAGTATGGGGTCCACTACCGCCTACAAGATGGGTATGAGGTCCACTACCGCCCACATGATGGATATTGGGTCAAAACCACTCACAGGATGGGTATGGGTTGGGGGCACTACTACCCCCACGATGGGTATGGGGTCACTACCACCCACAGGATTGATATGGGGTCCAATACCGCCCACAGGATGGGCATTGGGTCCAATATCACCCACAGGATGGGTATGGGGTCCATTACCGTCCACAGGTAATGAGCAAGGGGTCCTCTACCACCATCAGGATGAGTATTTTGGGTCCACTACTGCCCATAGGATGGGTATATGGATTTATAATTATAATAAGCACTATTTATTATTATTTATTAGGTAAATTATTACTACTTAATTATTATAATTAAGTACCTAATTTCATCTTCATAGTTTCCTACTCTGTGATTTAAAATTGCTCTGTATCTAGTGTTACCCCAATCTCCCAATCTTTATACTTAATCCAATCAACTTTACCATTGTGATCATTGCTGTCTTCTTATATGTGCTAGCAATATGCTGTATTGTGCCTATTAATCTTTGTTTAATTATTATTCAAACTGTCAATGCAATCCATCTGAGCTACCTATGTGCTTTAATATACATTCAAATCTCTATCATCTCATTTTTTTCTTGCAATGTACCTGTTATCAATTTACAAATTTTGCTAGTGTTTACCTACTTAAAATTTTCTGTAAGAATAAGGACCTGCCCGAAATGCTGCACTTACTAGTGCCTTTACAAGAATGTAATCACTATGCTATGTATCCTTACAATCCCAATGTACCTTCCTGTATATATATCTATATAAATAAAAATGGAAATGTTCGTTTGTTCAAAATCGCTAATCTCCGAAAGCTCTTCACCGATTGCTTTGAAATTTTCACACAACGTTCCATTCGCATCCGGCCAGGTTTATATATATATACTACATAGATGTCACGTCTGTGACGGTAAAAAGCATGCTTTTTCGGAAAAACTGTGTTTTTCATATGAGGAAAATTTTCGAAACCTCTTTTCCGATTACTTTGAAATTTTGACACAAAGTTGCATTCGAATAAGCACGTCTTTTTATATATCTACTATATTCATGCCTCACCTGTGACAGGAAAAAACGTGCTTTTTGCGAGCGTGTAATCTTTGAAAGCTCTTCACCAATTGCTACGAAATTTTGACACAACGTTGCGTTCGAATAGGAGCGTGGTTTTATATACCTACTATATAGATGCCACCACTGTGACAGGCAAAAACATGCGGTTTTGAAAAACAGCGCCATCTATTGCAC
>NC_091234.1:2917177-3002177 GCF_040958095.1 Procambarus clarkii | reverse complement strand
GGTGGTGAAGGTGGTGGTGAAGGTGGTGGTGAAGATGGTGGTGAAGGTGGTGGTGAAGGTGGTGATGAAGGTGGTGGTGAAGATGGTGGTGAAGGTGGTGGTGAAGATGGTGGTGAAGGTGGTGGTGAAGGTGGTGGTGAAGGTGGTGGTGAAGATGGTGGTGAAGGTGGTGGTGAAGGTGGTGGTGAAGATGGTGGTGAAGGTGGTGGTGAAGATGGTGGTGAAGGTGGTGGTGAAGGTGGTGGTGAAGATGGTGGTGAAGGTGGTGGTGAAGGTGGTGGTGAAGGTGGTGGTGAAGATGGTGGTGAAGGTGGTGGTGAAGATGGTGGTGAAGGTGGTGGTGAAGATGGTGGTAAAGGTGGTGGTGAAGATGGTGGTGAAGGTGGTGGTGCAGATGGTGGGGAGATGGGAATGGTGGGGAGGACGAGGGGACAGTGGAGTGGGGAATGGTTGGGAGGGCCGAGGAGATGGGAGAAGGGGAAATGGTGGGGAGGACTCGGAAGGTTGCTGTGGGTCAGCAACGCACATGCGTTACTGAGCCACAGCAACGCGTGGCCGGATACTGCTAGTACATAAATAAATAAACAAATAAATAAATAAATCTATATAAATAAAAATGGAAATGTTCGTTTGTTCAGAATCGCTAATCTCCGAAAGTTCTTCACTGATTGGTTTGAAATTTTTACATAACGTTCCATTCGCATCCGAGCAGGTTTTTTATATACAAACTGTATAGGTGTCACGTCTGTGACGGGGAAAAACATGCTTTTTTGAAAGACTGTGTTTTTCATGTGTTTTTTATGTAAAGGAAATCTTTGGAACCTCTTAACCGATTGCATTGAAATTTTGACACAACGTTGCATTTGAAGAGGCAAGTGTTTTTATATACATACTATATACATGCCTCACATGTGAAAGGAAAAACATTATGAGAAGGATTAAGACTGAGGAGGACAGCTTGAGGCTTCAAGAAGACCTGGACAGGCTGCAGGAATGATCGTGTGTGTGCACTTACCTAGTTGTGCTTGCGGGGGTTGAGCTCTGGCTCTTTGGTCCCGTCTCTCAACCGTCAATCAACAGGTGTACAGGTTCCTGAGCCTATTGGGCTCTGTCATATCTACACTTGAAACTGTGTATGGAGTCAGCCTCCACCACATTACTTTCTAATGCATTCCATTTGTCAACCACTCTGACACTAAAAAAGTTCTTTCTAATATCTCTGTGGCCCATTTGGGCACTCAGTTTCCACCTGTGTCGCCTAGTGCGTGGGCCCCTTGTGTTAAATAGCCTGTCTTTATCTACCCTGTCGATTCCCTTGAGAATCTTGAATGTGGTGATCATGTCCCCCCCTAACTCTTTTGTCTTCCAACGAAGTGAGGTTTTATTCCCATAGTCTCTCCGCGTAGCTCATACCTCTCAGGTCGGGTACTAGTCTGGTGTCAAACCTTTGAACCTTTTCCAGTTTAGTCTTATGCTTGACTAGATATGGACTCCATGCTGGAGCCGCATACTCCAGGATTGGTCTGACATATATGGTATATAATGTTCTGAAAGATTCCTTACACAAGTTTATAAAGGCCGTTCTTATGTTAGCCAACTTGGCATATGTCGCTAATGTTATCCTCTTGATATGAGGTTCAGGGGACAGATCTGGCCTGCTAACAACCCCCAGGTCTTTCTCTCTCTCTGACTCTTGAAGTATCTCATCTCCCAAGAGTCGCCAGTGGGACTCCACTGGCGACTTCACGCCATTCTGAGATCTCTCCCCTCACTGTAACTCTCTGCTTCCTATTGCTTAGGTACTTCGTAATCCACTGGAGCGCCCTACCAGTTACTCCTGCCTTTTTTTCCAGCTTATGCATCAACCATTTATGGGGTACTGTGTCAAAGGCTTTCCGACAGTACAAAAAAATGCAGTCCGCCCATCCTTCTCTTTCCTGCTTAATCTTTGTCACCTGATCGTAGAATTCTATCAAGCCTGTAAGGCAAGATTTACCCTTCCTGAACCCCTGTTGATGGGTTGTCACGAAGTCTCTTCTCTCCAGATGTGTTACTAGGTTTTTTCTCACGATCTTCTCCATCACCTTGCATGGTATACAAGTTAAGGACACTGGCCTGTAGTTCAGTGCCTCTTGTCTGTCACCCTTTTTGTATATTGGTACTGCATTAGTAGTCTTCCATATTTCTGGTAGGTCTCCCGTTTCCAGTGACCTACTATACACTATGGAGAGTGGCAAGCAAAGTGCTCCTGCACACTCTTTCAATACCCATGGTGAGATTCCGTCCGGCCCAACAGCTTTTCTCACATCCAGCTCCAATAGGTGCTTCTTGACCTCACCTCTTGTAATTTCGAACCTTTCCAAGGTCACCTGGTTTCCTGCCACCTTTCCTAGCGCCGTGACTTTTCCCTGTTCTATTGTAAAGACCTCCTGGAACCTTTTGTTGAGTTCTTCACACACCTCTTTGTCATTCTCTGTGTACCTGTCCTCGCCCACCCTAAGTTTCATCACCTGTTGCTTCACTGTTGTCTTCCTCCTGTTTGACTGTGTAGTAACTTTGGTTCGGTTTTAGCTTTATTAGCTATATCATTTTCATACCTTTTCTCAGCTGCTCTTCTCACACTAACATACTCGTTCCTGGTTCTCTGGTATCTCTCTCTACTTTCTGGTGTTCTGTTATTACGGAAGTTCCTCCATGCTCTTTTGTTCAGCTCCTTTGCTTTCATACATTCCCTATTAAACCACGGATTCTTCCTTTGCTTCTCTGTTTTTTCCTGTCGGGCTGGGACAAACCTGCTTACAGCCTCCTGACATTTTTGGGTGACATAGTCCATCATGTCTTGTACGGACTTGGTTCAGAGTTCTGTGTCCCAATGTATATCCCATAGGAATTTATTCATCTCCTCATAGATTGTCTTTCGGTACGCCAGCCCTTTGTTTCCCAGTTCTTTTTTTGGGGTGATAATTCCTAGCTCAACCAGGTACTCAAAGCTCAATACACTATGATCATTCATTCCCAAGGGGGCTTCCAACTTAACTTCCCTTATATCCGACTCATTTAGGGTAAATATCAATACAAGCAAGGCTGGTTTATCCCCTCCTCTCATTCTTGTCGGTCCCGTGTCGTGTTGACTTAGAAAGTTTCTTGTTGCCACATCCAGCAGCTTAGCTCTCCATGTGTCCGGGCCTTCATGAGGGTCTCTGTTCCCCCAATCTATCTTCCCATGGTTGAAGTCGCTTATGATTAGTAGGCTGGATCCGTTCCTGCTAGCCACAGAAGCTGCTCTCTCTATTATATTGATGGTGGCCAAGTTGTTTCTATCATATTCCTGTCTGGGTCTTCTGTCATTCGGTGGGGGGTTATATATGACTACTACTATAATTTTCTGTCCTCCAGTTGCTATGGTGCCTGATATGTTGTCACTGAAACCTCACAGTTCTGAATTACCATCTCTTCGAAACTCCAACCTTCTTTTATTAGCAAAGCTACACCACCTCCTCCACTCCCTTCTCTCTCTTTCCTCACTACATAGTAGCCCTGTGGAAACACTGTATTTGTTATGGCTTTCGTTAGCTTTGTTTCTGTGAGTGTTATTATGTCTGGGTTTTCTTCTAGTGCCCATTCTCCGAGTTCACTTGTTTTATTTGTAATCCCGTCTATGTTAGTATACATTGCCTTGAAGCTCACTTTCTTCTGTTCATATTCATGTCCCTTTCTTGGCGAGCATTCTGCTGGTGTGGGAAGCTGTTCCGTGGCTGAGAAGATATGTGAGGTGGTTTGCAGGGTCTCAGAGGATTTTGGGGTGGGGGTGGGGGTTTAAGGGAAGGGAGGACAGGTAGGGTGTGGGTTAAGGAGATAGGGGGGACATGGAGGATACGGGGTGAGGGGGGAGGAGGGATAGGGAGGGTATGGAATGAAGGGGGAGGGGAGACAAGGGGGGGGGGGAAGGTGGGAGGGGGACATGATATGAATGAGGAAGGGGTGACAGGTTCAGAATTGGGTGAGGGGGGGAGGGAGGGTTGGGGGGGGCAGGTAGGGTAAGGGGAAGGGAGGGTTTCTATGCAGAGGGGCGGTGGTGGTGTTGCCCTCCCCTCTCGTGTTGCTGGGATGCTGGTTTTGGGTTCCCCTCTTGTCTCCAGGACTGTTATGTTGGAGGCTGTGATTTCCTGGTTTGCACCGCTCTCTCTGCACTTCCTCCTTGCCTCTGCTGCCTTGGCTCTCTCCTCCTTCGTCCTGTCCCTCTGCAGGAATACTTTTTTTGTATCCCTCCACATGCTGCAGACGACTCTTCCTTTCGAGAATATCCTCCTTCGTGGTTTCGTTTGTAAACACCACCTTTACAAGTCGGTTTCTATTCTTGTTCTACCAGCCCAACCTGAAAACCTTCTCAATGTTTTGTTCAGCCCCTTCCATCTGTAACCCCTTAAGTAGCCCATGTACTCCCTCTCTATCCTTGCTATTCCATTCTTGCCTGTTGCATCCTTCCTGTTCTTTGATGCCTACAACTACCACTGATATTTTTCTCTCCAGCAGCTGAATGGTGCACCTTGCTGCTTCCTGTGAGGTAGCAGCTTACATGGCTACCTCCCTCACTGTGGCCATTGCTTCTGAGCTCTTTTTCAGTATGTCCGCAAATGTTTCAGGTACAGAGGCATTTCCTTCCAATGTAACATTCCCACCTTCCCTTTGGATGATATTCTGATGCTCGGTCTCTTTATTTTTCTCTGTGAGGTATTTGATCTCCTCCCTTCCTGATGTCAGCTCACTTTGCAGGTTGTTAATTGTAATTGTAAAAAAGAGAGCAAGAGAGAGAGAGAGCACGAGAGCAAGAGAGAGTGAGAGCAAGAGAGAGAGAGAGAGCAAGAGAGAGAGAGAGCAAGAGAGAGAGAGAGAGAGCAAGAGAGAGAGAGAGAGAGCAAGAGAGAGAGAGAGAGAATGTGCACTGGTGATGCCACTAGCTCCACTTTGGTTTCTTCGCACTATCGCTAGCGATATGACTATGGTATGTTGCACCCTGCTAGCTACACACTGCGAGAGGCCAAATACTATGATCTAGCCTCTATACTCCTTCAATGTCCCGAGAAATTGACGAATTTCTGCAGACCTCACTAATCTTGTGTCTCCCCTACCGTCGTTGGCCAAATACTGTGTGTGTGTGTATTCACCTAGTTGTGTTTGCGGTGGTTGAGCTTTGCTCTTTCGGCCCGCCTCTCAACTGTCGATCAACTGTTAACTAACTACTTTTTTTCCACACCACAAACACACACACACACCCCAGGAAGCAGCCCGACAGCTGACTAACTCCCAGGTACCTATTTACTGCTAGGTAACAGGGGCATTCTGGGTGAAAGAAACTTTGCCCATTTGTTTCTGCCTTGTGTGGGAATCGAACCCGCGCCACAGAATTACGAGTCCTTTGCGCTATCCACCAGACTACGGGGCCCCAGGCAGTGTGTGTGTGCGTGCGAGCGTGCGTGTGTGTGTGTACTCACCTCACCTAATTGTATTCACCTAATTGTGCTTGCGGGGGTTGAGCTTTGGCTCTTTGGTCCCGCCTCTCAACTGTCAATCAACTGGTGTACAGATTCCTGAGCCTACTGGGCTCTATCATATCTACATTTGAAACTGTGTATGGAGTCAGCCACATCACTTCCTAGTGCATTCCATTTACCAACTACTCTGACACTGAAAAAGTTCTTTCTAATGTCTCTGTGGCTCATTTGGATATTCAGCTTCCACCTGTGTCCCCTTGTTCGCATCCCTCCAGTGTTGAATAGTTCATCTTTGTTTACCTGGTCGATTCCCCTGAGGATTTTGTAGGTAGTGATCATGTCCCCCCTTACTCTTCTGTCTTCCAGTGTCGTAAGGTGCATTTCACGCAGCCTTTCCTCATAACTCGTACATCTTAGTTCTGGGACTAGTCTAGTAGCATACCTTTGAACTTTTTTCAGCTTTGTCTTGTGCTTGACAAGGTACGGGTTCCATACTGGGGCCGCATACTCCAGGATTGGTCTTACATATGCGGTGTACAAGACTCTGAATGATTCCTTACTCAGGTTCCTGAACGCCGTTCTGATGTTAGCCAGCCTCGCATATGCCGCAGACGGTATTCTCTTTATGTGGGCTTCAGGAGACAGGTTTGGTGTGATATCAACTCCTAGATCTTTCTCTCTGTCTGTTTCATTAGGTACTTCACCTCCTATTCTGTATCCTGTGTCTGGCCTCCTGTTTCCACTGCCTAGTTTCATTACTTTGCATTTACTCGGGTTGAACTTCAACAGCCATTTGTTGGACCATTCACTCAGTCTATCTAGGTCATCTTGTAGCCTCTTACTATCATCCTCTGTTTCAATCCTCCTCATAATTTTTGCATCGTCGGCAAACATTGAGAGGAACGAATCTATACCCTCTGGGAGATCATTTACATATACCAGAAACAGTATAGGTCCACGGACTGACCCCTGCGAGACTCCACTTGTAACGTCTCGCCAATCTGAGACCTCACCCCTCACACAGACTCGTTGTCTCCTGTTGCTTAGGTACTCTTCTATCCACCGGAGTACCTTCCCTTTCACTCCAGCCTGCATCTCCAACTTTTGCATTAGCCTCTTGTGTGGCACTGTATCAAAGGCTTTCTGACAATCCAAAAATATGCAGTCTGCCCACCCTTCTTTTTCTTGCCTTATTTTTGTTGCCTGGTCGTAGAATTCAAGTAACCCTGTGAGGCAGGACCTGCCATCCCTGAACCCATGTTGATGCTGTGTTACAAAGTTCCTTAGCTCCAGATGTTCCACTAATTTTTTCTCGCACAATCTTCTCTATCAGCTTGCATGATATGCAGGTTAGGGACACTGGCCTGTAGTTCAGTGCCTCTTGTCTATCCCCTTTCTTGTATATCGGGACTACGTTAGCTGCTTTCCAAATATCTGGCAGTTCCCCTGTTGCCAGTGATTTATTATACACTATGGAGAGTGATAGGCGCAGTTCTCTTGCTCCTTCCTTTAGAACCCAAGGGGAGAGTCCATCTGGGCCTATAGCCTTTGTCATATCCAACTCTAGTAAACCCTTCCTTACTTCCCCGCTGGTAATCTCAAAGTCTTCCAGTGGTTCCTGATTAGCTATTCCCTCACTTATCTCTGGAATTTCTCCTTGCTCTAAGGTGAAGACCTCCTGGAATTTCTTATTCAGTTTCTCAAACACTTCCTTGTCATGTGTAGTGAATCCTTCTGCCCCTATCCTTAATTTCATAACCTGTTCCTTTACTGTTGTTTTTCTCCTGATGTGGCTATGCAACAATTTAGGCTGAGTCTTTGCCTTGCTTGCGATGTCATTTTTGTATTGTCTTTCTGCCTCTCTTCTCAACCTGACATATTCATTCCTGGCATTCTGGTATCTTTCTCTGCTCTCCAGTGTCCTGTTTTTCCTATAGTTTCTCCATGCCCTTTTACTTTGCTGCTTAGCTAGCCTACATCTCTGATTAAACCATGGGTTTCTCATCTTCATTTCTCTGTTTTCCTTTTGGATTGGGACAAACTTGTTTGCTGCGTCCTTACACTTCTGCGTGATGTAATCCATCATATCTTCAGCCGTCTTTTTCCTGAGCTCTGTTTCCCATGCTATATCTGTTAGGAATTTTCTTATCCCCTCATAGTTTCCCTTTCGGTATGCTAACCTTTTGGTTTCGGTATCCCTCCTCGAGTTCAATAACCCTTCTTCAATCAAGTACTCAAACACCAGTACACTGTGGTCGCTCATTTCTACTGAGTCCTCAAAACCGATTTCTCTTATGTCGGAGTCGTTGAGAGTGAAGACTAGGTCGAGTCTCGCTGGTTCCTCATTGCCTCTCATCCTTGTGGGTTCTCTGACATGCTGGGTTAAAAAGTTTCTTGTCACCACCTCCAATAGTTTGGCTCTCCACATATCCTCGCCTCCATGCGGTTCCTTGTTCTCCCAGTCAATCTTTCTGTGATGGAAGTCGCCCATGATGAGCAGGTGGGATCTATTTCTACAGGCAGCAGAGGCTGCCCTCTCAATTATAGTGTTAACTGCCATGTTGTTGTTTTCATACTCTTGACTGGGTCTTCTGTCATTTGGTGGATGGTTGTATATTACTGCTACTACTATTCTTGGTCCTCCCATTGTCATGGTGCCTGCTATGTAGTCTCTGAACTCCTCATAGCCCGGGATGGCCATCTCCTTAAAACTCCATTCCTTTCTCATGAGTAGGGCCACTCCGCCTCCTCTCCTACCTTCCCTCTCTTTCCTTATTACTGTGTACTCCTGGAGAAACACGGCATTCTTTATGATTCCAGAGAGTTTTGCTTCAGTGAGTCCGATTACATCTGGGTTCACTTCTTGTGCTCTTTCCCATAGTTCATTTGTCTTGCTTGTGATCCCATCTATGTTCGAGTACATCACCCTGAAACTGACTCTCTTCTGCTTCTCCTCTGGGGGGGACCTTTGGGATCTGGGGTGAGTGGAAGCTGGGGGGACCTGGTACAGGGAGACTGGTGGAGGAGGGAGGGCTTGGGGGGGTGGGGGGAGAGGGGGGTGGTGGGGGAGAGGGGGAGGGGTAAGGGGAGTGGGTAAGAAGGGGGAGGGTAGGGGGGTAGAGTGAGAGGGTTGGGGGGAGAGTGATAGGGGGAGGGTTGGAGGGGTGAGAGAGGGAGGGTTGGGGGAGCATGGAAGGAGGAGAGACTTTGGGGGATAGGGGAGATGGGGGGTGGGAGAAAAGGATGGAGGGCTTGGGGGGCGTGGGGGAAAAAGGTATGGTGAGGAAGAGGGGAGGGTTTAGGGGAGTGGGGGAGAAGGGAAGATTTAGGTGGGGTGGGGGAGAGTGGGGGGCGAGGGAGAAGGGAAGATTTAGGTGGGGTGGGGGAGAGTGGGGGGCGAGGGAGAAGGGAGTGCTTGGGGGTGGGAGAGACAGGAAGGCATGTGGGAGAAGGGAGGGCTTGGGGGATGGGGAAGAAGGGAGGTCCTGGGGAGAGGGGTGAGTGGGAGGAGGGGGGTGAGTAGGAGGAGGGGGGTGGGTGGAGGGAGGGTGCCCTAGGTGGGTACTTAGTGGGGGGATGACAGGGGATGCGGCAGGTTGGGTGTCTGTTGAGAAGAATGTGGGGGTGGTGCTCCAATCCCTGTGATTGTTGCATTGTTTGAGGAGGGTTCTCCACTTCCCTCTGGGATTGTAGGGTTCCGGGTTGTGGTACTCTGAATCCTTTCTCTCTCCCTGCGCTCCTTCCTCGCATTTGCTGCCTGTATTCTCTCTTCCCTTGTCATATCCCTCTGCAGGAATACTTTTTTGAACTTTGGAACATATGCTAGACCTCTCTTCCTTGCTAACAGTTCCTCTTTCGTGATTTCGCTCATGAATACCACCTTTATCATTCGGTCCCTGTCCTTGTTGAACTTTCCAAGCCTGAAAACCTTTTCAACATTTTGGTCAGTTCCCTCCATCCTTACTTCTTTAAGGATCTCAGTAACTGCGTTTTTGTCCTTGTCTCTCCACTCCTTTGGGCTGGTCCCTGTTTGCTCTTTAATGCCTGCTACTACTACTGCTCTTTTTCTCTCTATCAGCCGGCTAGTACATCTAGCTGCTTCCTGAGAGGAAGCCACTTCCATGGCAACTTCCTTAACTGCAGACCTAGCTTCAGGGCTCTTTTTAAGCATTTCAGCAAATGGGAGCTGGGTTGTGGTGGTTCCCTCCACCGAAGCATACCCATCTCCCTGAGGTACGGTGTGTGTGTCTGGTATTGTGGAAGAGTCTCCTTTAGGCATCTTATCTCCTCCTTTGCTGCCCTTAGATCATCTTGCAGGTTGGCTACTGTCTCCCTCATTACCCTCAGTCCTTCACTGAATTCATTCCGCATTTGCTGGAGTACTTCCTTCATCCAGTCTTCCTGTTCCCCCCCATGCTCTGTGTTTGTTCCAGCTGCGATTGTCCTCCTGCGTTTGCCAACCCGAGTTCGTATCCCATCCATGATTTCCCTATGAGTGTGTGAGAAAGAGAGAGAGAGAGAGAGAGAGAGAGAGAGAGAGAGAGAGAGAGAGAGAGAGAGAGAGAGAGAGAGAGAGAGAGAGAGAGAGAGAGAGAGAGAGAGAGAGAGAGAGAGAGAGAGAGAGAGAGAGAGAGAGAGAGAGAGAGAGAGAGAGAGAGAGAGAGAGAGAGAGAGAGAGAGAGAGAGAGAGAGAGAGAGAAAGAGAGAGAAAGAGAGAGAAAGAGAGAGAAAGAGAGAGAGAGAGAGAGAGAGAGAGAGAGAGGAGGTGTGTGAGTGTATGGGGGGGGAGGTGGAAGGTGGAAGTGAGGGAGGGGGTGGTGAGGGTGTGTGGGGGTGGATTAGTGAGGGAGGGTTCAGAGAGAGGTTGTGTGTGTGTGTGTGTGTGTGTGTGTGTGCGTACTCACCTAGTTGTACTCACCTAGTTGTGTTTGCGGGGGTTGAGCTCTGGCTCTTTGGTCCCGCCTCTCAACCGTCAATCAACAGGTGTACAGATTCCTGAGCCTATTGGGCTCTATCATATCTACACTTGAAACTGTGTATGGAGTCAGCCTCCACCACATTACTTCCTAATGCATTCCATTTGTCACCCACTCTGACACTAAAAAAGGTCTTTCTAATATCTCTGTGGCTCATTTGGACACTCAGTTTCCACCTGTGTCCCCTTGTGTGTGTTCCCCTTGTGTTAAATAGACTGTCTTTATCTACCCTATCAATTCCCTTCAGAATCTTGAATGTGGTGATCATGTCCCCCCTAACTCTTCTGTCTTCCAGCGAAGTGAGGTTTAATTCCCGTAGTCTCTCCTCGTAGCTCATACCTCTCAGCTCGGGAACTAGTCTGGTGGCAAACCTTTGAACCTTTTCCAGTTTAGTCTTATCCTTGACTAGATATGGACTCCATGCTGGGGCTGCATACTCCAGGATTGGCCAGACATATGTGGTATACAAAGTTCTGAATGATTCTTTACTCAAGTTTCTGAATGCCGTTCGTATGTTGGCCAGCCTGGCATATGCCGCTGATGTTATCAGCTTGATATGTGCTGCATGAGACAGGTCTGGCGTGATATCAACCCCAAGTCTTTTTCCTTCTCTGACTCCTGAAGAATTTCCTCTCCCAGATGATACCTTATATCTGGCCTCCTGCTCCCTACACCTATCTTCAATACATTACATTTGGTTGGGATAAACTCTAACAACCATTTGTTCGACCATTCCTTCAGCTTGCCTAGGTCTTCTTAAAGCATCAAACAGTCCTCTTCTGTTTTAGTCCTTCTCATAATATTTAGCATCGTCCGCAAACATTGAGAGAAATGAATCGATACCCTCTGGGAGATCATTTTCATGTATCAGAAACAAGATAGGACCGAGTACAGAGCCCTGTGGGACTCCACTGGTGACTTCACGCCAATCGGAGGTCTCACCCCTCACTGTAACTCTCTACTTCCTATTGCTTAGATACTCACTTACCACTGGAGCACCTTACCAGCTACACCTGCCTGTCTCTCCAGCTTATGTACCAGCCTCTTATGCAGTACTGTGTCAAAGGCTTTCCGACAATCCAAGAAAATGCAGTCCGCCCAGCCCTCTCTTTCTTGTTTAATCTGTGTTACCTGTTCATAGAATTCTATTAAGCCAGTCAGGCAAGATTTACCCTCCCTGAACCCATGTTGTCGATTTGTCACGAAGTCCCTTCTCTCCAGATGTGCTACCAGTTTTTTCTCTCACGATCTTCTCCATCACATTGCATGGTATACAAGTCAAGGACACTGGCCTATAGTTCAGTGCCTCTTGCCTGTCGCCCTTTTTGTATATTGGGACAACATTCGCCGTCTTCCATATTTCTGGTAGGTCTCCCGTCTCCAGTGACTTACTATACACTATGGAGAGTGGCAAGCAAAGTGCCTCTGCACACTCTTTCAGTATCCTTGGTGAGATCCCATTTGGACCAACAGCCTTTCTAACATCCAGAGTCAACAGGTGTCTCTTGACCTCCTCTCTCGTAATTTCGAACTCTTCCAAGGCCGCCTGGTTTACCTCCCATTCTCCTAGCACAGTGACCTCACCTTGTTCTATTGTGAAGACCTCCTGGAACCTCTTGTTGAGTTCTTCATACACCTCCCTTTCATTCTCTGTATACCTGTCCTCGCCTGTTTGAAGTTTCAATACCTGTTCTTTCAGTGTTGTTTTCCTTCTGATGTGACTGTGGAGTAGCTTTGGTTCGGTCTTGTCTTAGTTTGCTGTATCATTTTCAAAACTTTTCTCTGCTTCTCTTCTCACCCTGACATACTCATTCCTGGTTCTCTGGTATCTCTCTCTGCTTTCTGGTGTTCTGTTATTCCGGAAGTTCCTCCACGCCCTTTTGTTCAGTTTCTTCGCTTCCATACATGCCCTATTATACCATGGATTCTTCTGTTGCTTCTCGGATTTTTCCCTTTAGGCCGGTATGAGCCTGTTTACTGCCTCCTGACACTTTTGGGTAACATAGTCCATCATACCCTGTACAGACTTATCTCTGAGGTCTGTGTTCCAAGGTATTTCGCTTAGGAAACTTCTCATCTGTTCATAATTCCCCTTTCGGTATGCCAGCCTTTTGATTCCTAGTTCTTTTTTGGGGGAGATAAGTCCTAGCTCTACCAGGTACTCAAAGTTCAATACACTGTGGTCACTCATTCCCAAGGGCGCTTCCATCTTAACTTCCCTTATATCCCAATCATTTAGGGTAAATATCAAATCAAGCATTGCTGGTTCATCTTCTCCTCACATTCTTGTTGGTTCCTTGAGGTGCTGGCTTAGAAAGTTTCTTGTTGCCATGTCCAGCAGCTTAGCTCTCCATGTTTCTGGCCCTCCATGCGGTTCTCTGTTCTCCCAATCTATCTTCCCATGGTTGAAGTCTCCCATGATTAGTAGTCCAGATCCATTCCTGCTAGCAACAGAAGCTGCTCTCTCCATTATGTTAATGGTGGCCATATTGTTTCTATCATATTCCTGACTGGGTCTTCTGTCATTTGGTGGCGGATTATATATGACTACGACTATAATTTTTTGCCCTCCAGTTGTTATTGTACCTATTATGTAGTCACTGAAACCTTCACATCCCTGAACAACCAACTCATAGAAATCCCAGCCTTTTCTTACCAGCAGAGCTACACCACCCCCACCTCTTCCTTCTCTCTCTTTCCTCATAACATAATAGTCCTGTGAGAACACTGCATTTGTTATTGTTTTTGTCAGCTTTGTTTCTGTGAGAGCTATTATGTCTGTTATGTGTGTGTGTGTGTGTGTGTGTGTGTGTGTGTGTGTGTGTGTGTGTGTGTGTGTGTGTGTGTGTGTGTGTGTGTGTGTGTGTGTGTGTGTGTGTGTGTGTGTGTGTGTGTGTGTGTGTGTGTGCGTGGGTGCGTGCGTGCGTGCGTGCGTGCGTGCGTATGTGTGTACTCACCTAGTTGTGTTTGCGGGGGTTGAGCTCTGGCTCTTTGGTCCCGCCTCTCAACCGTCAATCAACAGGTGTACAGATTCCAGAGCCTACTGGGCTCTATCATATCTACACTTGAAACTGTGTATGGAGTCAGCCTCCACCACATCACTTCCTAATGCATTCCATTTGTCAATCACTCTGACACTAAAAAAGTTCTTTCTAACATCTCTGTGGCTCATTTGGGCACTCAGTTTCCACCTGTGTCCCCTTGTGCGTGTTCCCCTTGTGTTAAATAGACTGTCTTTATCTACCCTATCAATTCCCTTCAGAATCTTGAATGTGGTGATCATGTCCCCCCTAACTCTTCTGTCTTCCAGCGAAGTGAGGGTTTAATTCCCGTAGTCTCTCCTCGTAGCTCATACCTCTCAGCTCGGGTACTAGTCTGGTGGCAAACCTTTGAACCTTTTCCAGTTTAGTCTTATCCTTGACTAGATATGGACTCCATGCTGGGGCTACATACTCCAGGATTGGCCTGACATATGTGGTATACAAAGTTCTGAATGATTCTTTACTCAAGTTTCTGAATGCCGTTCATATGTTGGCCAGCCTGGCATATGCCGCTGATGTTATTCGCTTGATATATGCTGCAGGAGACAGGTCTGGCGTGATATCAACCCCCAGTTCTTTTTCCTTCTCTGACTCCTGAAGAATTTCCTCTCCCAGATGATACCTTGTATCTGGCCTCCTGCTCCCTACACCTATCTTCATTACATTACATTTGGTTGGATTAAACTCTAACAACCATTTGTTCGACCATGTGTGTGTGTGTGTGTGTGTGTGTACTCACCTAATTGTACTCACCTAATTGTGCTTGCGGGGGTTGAGCTTTGGCTCTTTGGTCCCGCCTCTCAACTGTCAATCAACTGGTGTAGAGATTCCTGAGCCTACTGGGCTCTATCATATCTACATTTGAAACTGTGTATGGAGTCAGCCTCCACCACATCCCTTCCTAGTGCATTCCATTTATTAACTACTCTGACACTGAAAAAATTCTTTCTAACGTCTCTGTGGCTCATCTGGGTAATAAGTTTCCACCTGTGTCCCCTTGTTCGTGTCCCACCCGTGCTGAAGAGTTTGTCTTTGTCCACCCTGTCAATTCCCCTGAGAATTTTGTAGGTGGTTATCATGTCTCCCCTTACTCTTCTGTTTTCCAGGGATGTGAGGTTCAGCTCCTTTAGCCTTTTCTCGTAGCTCAATCCTCTCGGTTCCGGGACGAGCCTGGAGGCATACCGCTGAATCTTCTCTAACTTTGTCTTGTGTTTAACTAGGTATGGACTCCAGGCTGGAGCTGCATACTCCAGGATTGGTCTTACATAAGTGGTATACAGTGTTCTGAAAGATTCCTTACACAAGTTTCTGAAGGCAGTTCTTATGTTGGCCAGTCTAGCATATGCCGCTGATGATATTCTTTTGATGTGGGCCTCTGGGGACAGATTCGGTGTGATATCAACCCCCAGATCCTTCTCTCTATTTGATTCTTGCAGGATTTCCCCTCCCAGATGATACCTTGTGTTCAGCCTCCTGCTCCCTTCGCCTAATTTCATCACCTTACACTTTCCAGAGTTGAACTTCAGCAGCCATTTTCTAGACCATTCCTCCAGTTTATCCAGGTCATCCTGTAGTCTCTGTATATCTTCATCCGTCTTGATTCTTCTCATAATTTTTGCATCATCAGCAAACATCGAGAGGAATGAGTCTATACCCTCTGGAAGATCGTTCACATATATTAGAAACAGGATGGGTCCAAGTACTGAGCCCTGTGGGACTCCGCTGGTGATATCTCGCCACTCTGATGTCTTCCCTTCACCGTTACTCGCTGTTTCCTGTTGCTTAAGTATTCCCTTATCCACTGGAGCACCTTCCCTTTTACTCCTGCCTGTTGCTCCAACTTTTTTAATAGCCTTTTATGGGGTACTGTGTCAAAGGCTTTTTGGCAATCCAGGAAAATGCAGTCGGCCCACCCTTCTCTTTCCTGCCTAATTTTCGTTGCCTGGTCATAAAATTCTATTAAACCTGTGAGGCACGATTTACCATCTCTGAACCCATGTTGGTGGTGCGTTACAAAGTTATTTTCCTCCAGATGCTCTACGAGCCTTTTCCTCACGATCTTCTCCAGCACCTTGCATGGTATACAAGTTAAGGAAACTGGCCTGTAATTCAGTGCCTCTTGCCTGTCACCCTTTTTGTATATTGGGACCACGTTAGCTGTCTTCCAACTTTCTGGTAAGTCTCCT
This sequence comes from Procambarus clarkii, assembly GCF_040958095.1. Taxonomy (NCBI): domain Eukaryota; kingdom Metazoa; phylum Arthropoda; class Malacostraca; order Decapoda; family Cambaridae; genus Procambarus; species Procambarus clarkii. The sequence goes on along the minus strand of NC_091234.1, from coordinate 2,986,482 downwards.
GTTTCCAGTGACCTGTTATACACCATAGAGAGTGGCACACTTAGTGCTTCTGCACCTTCCTTTAGTATCCATGGTGAGATTCTATCAGGCCCAACAGCCTTTGTCACATCTAGCTCCAGCAGACACCTTTTGACCTCATCACTGGTGAGGTCAAATTCCTCCAAGGTTGCTTGGTTTGCCGCCTCCTCATTTAGTGCAGGGGCTTCTCCTTGTTCTATTGTGAAGACCTCCTGGAATCTCTTGTTGAGTTCTTCACAACCCTCCTTGTCATTCTCTGTGTATCTGTTCTCCCCTTTCCGCAGCTTCATCACTTGTTCCTTCACTGCTGTTTTCCTCCTGATATGGCTGTGGAGCAGCTTTGGTTGGGTCTTGGCTTTACTCGCGATGTCATTTTCAAACTGTCTCTCTGCTGCTCTCCTCACTCTGATGTACTCATTTCTGGCCCTCTGGTATCTCTCCCTGCTCTCTGGTGTTCTGTTATTTCTGTAGTTTCTCCATGTTCTTTTACTCAATTGTTTCGCTACCTTACATTCCTGGTTGAACCATGGGTTTTTCTGTTGTTTTTCGTTTTTCTCCTTTTGGACGGGGATAAACCTGTCTGCAGCTTCCTGGCACTTTTGGGTGACAATATCCATCATGACCTGCACATTCTTGTCTCTAAGTTCTGTTTCCCATGGTATTCCCCTGAGGAAGTTCCTCATCTCGTCATATTTTCCTCTTCGGTTATCTTGAGGTTATCTTGAGATGATTTCGGGGCTTTTTTAGTGTCCCCGCGGCCCGGTTCTCGACCAGGCCTCCACCCCCAGGAAGCAGCCCGTGACAGCTGACTAACACCCAGGTACCTATTTTACTGCTAGGTAACAGGGGCATAGGGTGAAAGAAACTCTGCCCATTGTTTCTCGCCGGCGCCTGGGATCGAACCCAGGACCACAAGATCACAAGTCCAGCGTGCTGTCCGCTCGGCCGACCGGCTCCCGGTAATTCAGTCTTTTCCCCTCCACTCCCATCCTTGGATAGGTTATCCCTACCTCCACCAAGTACTCAAAAGTCAGTACACTGTGGTCACTCATTCCTATGGGGGCTTCAACTTTGTGTGTGTGTGTGTGTACTCACCTAATTGTGCTTGCGGGGGTTGAGCTCTGGCTCTTTGGTCCCGCCTCTCAACCGTCAATCAACTGGTGTACAGATTCCTGAGCCTATTGGGCTCTGTCATATCTACATTTGAAACTGTGTATGGAGTCAGCCTCCACCACATCACTTCCTAATGCATTCCATCCGTTAACTACTATGACACTGAAAAAGTTCTTTCTAACGTCTCTGTGGCTCATTTGGGTACTCAGCTTCCACCTGTGTCCCCTTGTTCGCGTCCCACCAGTGTTGAATAGTTCATCCTTGTTTACCCGGTCGATTCCCCTGAGGATTTTGTAGGTTGTGATCATGTCCCCCCTTACTCTTCTGTCTTCTAGTGTCGTAAGGTGCATTTCCCGCAGCCTTTCCTCATAACTCATGCCTCTTAGTTCTGGGACTAGTTTAGTAGCATTCCTTTGGACTTTTTCCAGCTTCGTCTTGTGCTTGACAAGGTACGGGCTCCATGCTGGGGCCGCATACTCCAGGATTGGTCTTACATATGTGGTGTACAAGATTCTGAATGATTCCTTACACAGGTTCCTGAACGCCGTTCTGATGTTAGCCAGCCTCGCATATGCCGCAGACGGTATTCTCTTTATGTGGGCTTCAGGAGACAGGTTTGGTGTGATATCAACTCCTAGATCTTTCTCTCTGTCTGTTTCATTAAGTACTTCATCTCCTATTCTGTATCCTGTGCCTGGCCTCCTGTTTCCACTGCCTAGTTTCATTACTGTGCATTTACTCGGGTTGAATTTCAACAGCTATTTCTTGGACCATTCACTCAGTCTATCCAGGTCATCTTGTAGCCTCCTACTATCATCCTCTGTTTCAATCCTCCTCATAATTTTTGCATCGTCGGCAAACATTGAGAGGAACGAATCTATACCCTCTGGGAGATCATTTACATATATACCAGAAACAGTATAGGTCCAAGGACTGACCCCTGCGGGACTCCACTTGTAACGTCTCGCCAATCTGAGACCTCACCCCTCACACAGACTCGTTGTCTCCTGTTGCTTAGGTACTCCTCTATCCACCGGAGTACCTTCCCTCTCACTCCAGCCTGCATCTCCAACTTTCGCACTAGCCTCTTGTGTGGCACTGTATCAAAGACTTTCTGACAATCCAAAAATATGCAGTCTGCCCACCCTTCTCTTTCTTGCCTTATTTTTGTTGCCTGGTCGTAGAATTCAAGTAACCCTGTGAGGCAGGACCTGCCATCCCTGAACCCATGTTGATGCTGTGTTACAAAGTTCCTTCGCTCCAGATGCTCCACTAGTTTTTTTCGCACAATCTTCTCCATCAGCTTGCATGGTATGCAGGTTAGGGACACTGGCTAGGCTGTGTGTGTGTGTGTGCGTGCGTGTGTACTCACCTATTTGTGCTTGCAGGATCGTGCATTGATTCTTGGATGCCGCCTTTCCAGCCATCAGTTGTTTACAGCAATGACTCCTGTCCCATTTCCCTATCATGCCTAATTTTAAAAGTATGAATAGTGTTTGTTTCCACAACTTGTTCCCCAAGTGCATTCTATTTTTCCACTACTCTCACGCTAAAAGAAAACTTCCTAACATCTCTGTGACTCATCTGAGTTTCCAGTTTCCACCCATGTCCCCTCGCTCTGTTATTATTACGTGTGAACATTTCATCTATTTCCACTTTGTCAATTCCCCTGAGTATTTTATATGTACCTATCATATCTCCTCTCTCCCTTCTTTTCTCTATTGTCGTAAGGTTCAGTTCCCTCAGACGCTCTTCATATCCCATCCCTCGTAACTCTGGGACAAGCCTCGTCGCAAACCTCTGAACCTTTTCCAGTTTCCTTATGTGTTTCTTCAGGTGGGGGCTCCACGATGGCGCGGCATTCTCTAAGATTGGTCTCACATAGGCAGTATAAAGCGCCCTAAAATCCTACTCACTTAGATTTCTGAATGAAGTTCTAATTTTCGCCAGTGTAGAGTACGCTGCTGTCGTTATCCTATTTATATGTGCCTCAGGAGTTAGATTAGGTGTCACATCCACTCCCAGGTCTCTTTCTCGAATCGTTACAGGTAGGCAGTTCCCCTTCATTGTGTACTGACCCTTTGGTCGTCTATCACCTGATCCCATTTCCATAACTTTACATTTACTGGTGTTGAACTCCAGTAGCCATTTCCCTGACCATCTCTGCAACCTGTTTAAGTCCTCTTGGAGGATCCTACAATCCTTATCTGTCACAACACTTCTCATTAATTTTGCGTCATCCGCAAACATTGACATGTATGATTCATCTCCTGACAACATATCATTTACGTAAATTAGAAAGAGGATTGGGCCCAGCACCGATCCTTGAGGTACTCCACTCGCTACTGTTCGCCAGTCCGACTTCTCGCCCCTTACCATTACCCTCTGGCTCCTTCCTGTTAGGTAGTTCCTCACCCATGCTAGGGCCTTTCCGCTTACTCCTGCTTGCCTCTTAAGTTTGTATAGCAGTCTCATGTGTGGTACTGTATCAAAGGCCTTTTGGCAGTCAAGAAATATGCTGTCTGCCCAGCCTTCTCTGTCCTGCCTTAATCTTGTTACTTTGTCATAGAATTCTAAAAGGCTTGTTAGGCATGATTTCCCTGTCCAGAATCCATGTTGGTGCTAGTTTACAAACCCAATGCTCTCCAGTTGCTCAACAAGTCTTAGCCTAATTATTCTTTCAAGTATTTTGTAGGGGATGCTTGTCAGTGATACGGGTCTGTAGTTAAGTGCCTCCTCCCTATCACCTTTCTTGAAAATCGGTACGCCATTTGCCTCCTTCCAGCAACTGGGCAATTCTCCCGACGTAAGTGATTCATTAAAGATCATTGCCAGAGGCATGCTGAGAGCCTGCGCTGCCTCTTTTAGTATCGACGGTGATACTTTGTCTGGTCCAACCGCTTTAGTTTCATCCAGTGTTGTCAACTGTTTCATTACCTCATTTGTGTGTGTGTGTGTGTGTGTGTGTGTGTGTGTGTGTGTGTGTGTGTGTGTGTGTGTGTGTGTGTGTGTGTGTGTGTGTGTGTGTGTGTGTTTACTAGTTGTGTTTTTACGGGGGTTGAGCTTTGCTCTTTCGGCCCGCCTCTCAACTGTCAATCAACTGTTTACTAACTACTTTTTTTTTTTTTTTTTTTCTCCACACCACACACACACACACACACACACACACACACACACACCAGGAAGCAGCCCGTGACAGCTGACTAACTCCCAGGTACCTATTTACTGCTAGGTAACAGGGGCACTTAGGGTGAAAGAAACTTTGCCCATTTGTTTCTGCCTCGTGCAGGAATCGAACCCGCGCCACAGAATTACGAGTCCTGCGCGCTATCCACCAGGCTACGAGGCCCCTGTGTGTGTGTGTGTGTGTGTGTGTGTGTGTGTGTGTGTGTGTGTGTGTGTGTGTGTGTGTGTGTGTGTGTGTGTGTGTGTGTGTATTTTGGGGGTGGGGGCGGGTGGTGGAGGATACCCTTGGTAAGCGAGAGTTTTTTTTTTCTACCACAGACGTGGCCACACATTTACAATGCTAACCAGCATATATACATTTTCTTCTGTCCTCCATGGACAAGGTTAGAGAAGTGTTAAACATATAGACAAGTGAATTTTGTGGAGTCCACCTCGTGGTGCCAGAACCCACCCCATAGGCCCACTTCCCCTGTGCCCACCGTGTGTGTGTGTGCTTACTACCAAATTGGTTTCCAACAAGTGTAATAGGGGAATGTGGATCGAGAAATTAGTAATAGAGAAAGTGAATACTATTGCAAGTCGGAAATAAAGCAGAAAATCCCTTATTGTAATACTAGCGAATTAATATATTGTCGTGACGCTGAACCCCGGTTCATTCTGAACACAGCGATTACACAACACATAACACCTTGCCTCAGACCGTTACTACCACCTATACTCCTACACACACCAGACCCTTGAGGCGTACCACTAGGTTTGTATTGGAACACAATGAATGAACATATGGAAGGTATTTAAAGGCCGTCGGGTTTTGCCATTTAATTACAAAGAATAGACTCTGACAAATAAATACATATTAACATACTCTATTAGGTCAATACACTTCCAATACCCATAGACCACTTGACCTCCGCGATCACCACCCACACTCGTAACTTCCGCCTAAGTCCCTAATACGGAATGATTACTACAACGCTCCACACCCGGTTAGTCTTTCATTCGATACTCACATACTGCAGACTTAACTTCGTCACTAAGATCACATCAGGCTCTCGCATAGCTGTCTGCTACACTTCGCTGCTGCCACAAACGGAGATCCAGAGGACTTGTCAGTTCCACTCCCACAATCAGACTGACTCCTGTCAGCCATGGCCTCAAACATTTCACCCCGCCTCTCAAGGAAGGTATAATCCGATTAATCTTATCCCTAGAGCGGTAACCTTGATCCTAGAAGCCTGACGAAGAATAATTCCTCTTTCCAGGAATTATTAATTTGGCTAAACAGCTTCGGTCTTAATCCATTGACCTTTCTTAGACATGTGATCCATAGTCTGTCTACTTACATGTACTTCCAATCATCATTCGTTAAGTGTTGTAGTAATGATCCTCTAGCTAATAATTCCTACTAACTTGTGAATTACAACACCACTCCCCTCCTTAAACACGCATATGTCCCCATATGCATCATTGCAATGGTTCCATTAGTGCAAGGACCTGGAGGATGCACCCACCATATGTGTACAACTAAAAAATCATCCAATCAGTTTATCATACACACGATGAAATAAATTAAAATTTTCCCCGACATGACTCACAACACTTCTCCAACATATACATTATATTCACATCATAGCACAGGTTAAATAGTCTGTAATAATTTTTCCCATCTCCAACAATGTACATATACCTAAACTGCTGACATATGATTACATACAAACATAACCATAAAATTACATGGACCAGAATGCTGGCACTTAAACATAAATGACACTAGTCATTAATATATATACTACACATATATATCTAAGGTTCTTCATCCTTAGTAACAAGTTAATAATAATTTAACATCTTGCTCTGTACTGTTGACATAAGGGCTTACAATGATCACGCAATGTTTCACTGGCCTCCTCCACAATTGGCAGCATCACTTCTCTTGTCTTCGTGTCCCATGGTTGCTAGGTCATAGATCCTCCATGACCCAGACAAAACCCAGGCTGTCCAGCCTGGTGAATGTTGTCAATGTCCCATTGTTGCTCTGAGCTAACGTGATCCTGGCCTCCAGAGCAACGGAGATTCCTACACCAGGGTCATGTTCCCTCGGGTCTGTGCTGACGTCTCGTTCCAGGGCACCAACCCCAGAACGCTGTAGATCCCTCACAGCTCTCTGGTCTAGGCCCATCCGCCCAGAGTGTGTCCACCTGTATTCACACCTTCCCGACCGCTGTACCTGCAAAATATTTCCTTGGAGCCCCCTGGCTCGATCCCATTATTACATAACCCCCTCGGCTCCTTACTCTCTCCCCGTATATAGCCTGAGCGCAGCAGCAAAACCATTGCAGCTGGCCCTTATCCCTGCTTTGATGTCAGGGGCCGAATTTCGCCTATAACGTCACGTTGGCTTCCCTTCCTCCCCCTTTTTTTCTAGAATTACTGAGTGTAGCCTCATAGCTTCCCTTCTACTCTACCTGAAGCTCTGTGACATGATCCCGGGGGACCTTCTCATGCCTAACACTCAGTAATGGTGCCGATGAGGTAATATACAGTATATACATACACATACATTATCACAATAAATACCTCATTAAAATAATTTCACAACTAATGTCACTAAAGCATCATACTGCCACTGGCTCGCTTCTAGCGAGATTCCTGTAACAACTTAATTAATGAGAGATTAGTATATCTACTCGGTTCGCCCACTGCAACCACCAACACCTGAAATTTGAAATTCTACCTTATAATCTTATCCATAAGACTTACCCACTCCGACTTAATTAATGAAAATTTTAATGAAAATAATGAATTTTTATTAGTATTTTATGAGTCTTGCTAGAGATATCGACTTGACTCGCCTACTGCAGCCACCAACTCCTGCAATTATCCACATTTCATCTTATCCATAAGACTTACCCACTCCGACACACCATTACCACTGGTCATCCCAACCACTGATGACCTCATTATAACGCCACATTTCCTCACAACCACTTCCTGCGTCCTAACGCACCGACCTTGCTACGCCGATACTCACCTTACCGACCACTACCTGGCGCCCCTGCGCCACCATATACTCCACAACACCACACTCCATACCAGGCGTCCAAACGCCACTACACTACACCACCCAATGGCGTCCCCAATGCCCTCAACACAACACCCGGCGTCCCCAACGCCCTCAACACAACACCTGGCGTCCCCAACGCCATCAACACAACACCTGGCGTCCCCAACGCCCTCAACACAACACATGGCGTCCCCAACGCCCTCAACACAACACCTGGCGTCCCCAACGCCCTCAACACAACACATGGCGTCCCCAACGCCCTCAACACAACACACGGCGTCCCCAACGCCATCAACACAACACACGGCGTCCCCAACGCCATCAACACCACACACGGCGTCCCCAACGCCCTCAACACAACACACGGCGTCCCCAACGCCCTCAACACAACACCTGGCGTCCCGAACGCCATCAACACAACACACGGCGTCCCCAACGCCATCAACACAACACACGGCGTCCCCAACGCCCTCAACACAACACACGGCGTCCCCAACGCCCTCAACACAACACCCGGCGTCCCCAACGCCATCAACACAACACACGGCGTCCCCAACGCCATCAACACAACACACGGCGTCTCCAACGCCCTCAACACAACACACGGCGTCCCCAACGCCCTCAACACAACACACGGCGTCCCCCAACACCATTACCACCACAGGTATATGCCTTGCGCCAGAGCGCATCAAAACACCACGAGATGTCACCACCAGACGCCACACACACTCCCTTTTCTCTCGTAAACCCTTAATTACCTGACCAACACTCGTCAGGCATAATTTCTTGTGTAGTGGCCACCCGCCACACTCTACCACCTGCGTTAACATACTTCAACGCTAATGTCTACAATACACCCGGTGTTACAACAACCAGTAATGCTACACATGCTACACCTTGGCGCTACAATGCCAACAATGTCATGCACTATACTACATCCATAATATCAACAGTCAAAACATGCACATTTCACTACAGTAAATACTATGCATTACGCTGGCGTTTAATAAGCCACTACACGTGCATTACACTACATAACCCGGCGTACAAACGCCAATACACAACCATGCACTACACTTGGCATCCAAACACCAATACACAACCATGCACTACTCCCGGCGCCACACACCCCCACCAACGGGACACGCTCCATAATGCTACCTGCACCCACTAAAAATCTCCATGGCCCTCTCCAGGGTACACTAGACGGTGAACCCCAGACGTCAAATTATGCGTCGCTCGCTATGTCAAGGCGTCCATAATTCACTGCGCCTATTTTCTGTATCTACACCTGACAACGCCAGAACTCGCACAGTACTTTAGGTAATATTTCATTATCCTTAAAATATTCCATTTACACTTTACATGAAATTTAATTAACTTTAAATTACGTAGTTTTCACGCTTAATTTCACCTTAGCAACGGTTTCTCACTATTTCCGCCTTACCAACGATATGAAACAAGCTCCAAGGTGCGGCTCGCTTGGCCCACCCATCTCTTGGCCAGCACATGGCCGCACATGGCCCACGCTGGCCCACATTCACCCGCGCTAGTTTACCTCGCCACGCTGTATAATCCGCACTACGAACACTGTATAATCCGCACTACGAACACTGTATTATCCGCACTACGAACACTATATAATCCGCACTACGAACACTGTATAATCCGCACTACGAACGCTGTATAATCCACACTACGAACACTGTATAATCCGCACTACGAACACTGCACTTGTTTTGGATCCCGATGCTTCAGTGGTCCAGACTTGCCTCTTAGCCGTCTCTCGTTGCGGGAATCTGGAAAGAAAGAAATAAACCCCATATGTGCCCCACAATTGCCTAGTCCCTTTAATTAACTAACTTTTCTGACCTGGTCTCACCTGACCCTTCTTTCCTCCGTCTAGTAACCACCATTCTCACCACATCCCGACGTCTACCATTTCCCGAACATTCCCTCACCAACTAAACCAGAACCACACTTCCTTCATCTCGCACAGTGTTCCAAAACCTGTTTGCGCTGCCACCAAATATGTCGTGACGTTAACCCCGGTTCATTCCGAACACAGCGATTACACAACACATAACACCTTGCCTCAGCAACCGTTACTACCACCTATACTCCTACACACACCAGACCCTTGAGGCGTACCACTTGGTTTGTACTGGAACACAATGAATGAACATATGGAAGGTATTTAAAGGCCGTCGGGTTTTGTCATTTAATTACAAAGAATAGACTCTGACAGATAAATACATATTAACATACTCTATTAGGTCAATACACTTCCAATACCCATAGACCACTTGACCTCCGCGATCACCACCCACACTCGTAACTTCCGCCTAAGTCCCTAATACGGAATGATTACTACAACGCTCCACACCCGGTTAGTCTTTCATTCGATACTCACATACTGCAGACTTAACTTCGTCACTAAGATCACATCAGGTTCTCGCATAGCTGTCTGCTACACTTCACTGCTGCCGCAAACGGAGATCCAGAGGACTTGTCAGTTCCACTCCCACAATCAGACTGACTCCAGTCAGCCATGGCCTCAAACATTTCACCCCGCCTCTCAAGGAAGGTATAATCCGATTAACCTTATCCCTAGAGCAGTAACCTTGATCCTAGAAGCCTGACGAAGAATAATTCCTCTTTCCAGGAATTATTAATTTGGCTAAACAGCTTCGGTCTTAATCCATTGACCTTTCTTAGATATGTGATCCATAGTCTGTCTACTTACATGTACTTCCAATCATCATTCGTTAAGTGTTGTAGTAATGATCCTCTAGCTAATAATTCCTACTAACTTGTGGATTACAACAATATCAGTGTTATAACCTAAGTAACTGGCAACTGAGTGCCTCCAGCCGCGGCCTGGGACAACAACGTGTCAACTGTACAGCCTCTGGGACCCTCACCCTCGACCGTGCGATATAAGTACTGACCATACAGTAAAACTAATAAACATATATATTATTACAAATATAAGATATACATATAATATTATAAATATATAGATATATATATATAACAAAACAAGGCAAAATGGGAGCAAATAAACAAATTTGTGGCCACTGTAACAACTCCTTAAAGTCGAAGGTAACGGGAATTGAATGTTATATCTGTAAGACTAGATTTCATTCGGCTTGTACAGGAGTGAGTAACACTCCGGCACTGAGAGCTGGTCACTTGCTCTGGGTGTGTAAAAATGACCTGCCAGCTTCGAATATCCTAAAAAACCTTCTAGATAACATGACGCATGAACGGAAAACATCATTCATTGGAAGCCTACCAGCCATCCAGAAGGAGTGGGAAAGGAACAACAACAATTCTAATATACCAGGGGCGGAGGCTATAGTCAGGGATGAAACTGAGGCTGAAACTCAGGAAGTTGTAAACTCTGACTCAGTAGGCCCGGATGTAGATGACAGTAAACTAGAAAGTGTAACAGACAGCACTGACAGCTCGATAGGTACAGACACTACGACGGTTCCCGATAGAGCAATTCAGAACAGAAGGACAGACTTATGCAAATTTTATGCAAAGGGCATATGCAGACATAGGTATGCTGGTAATAAGAAAGGATTAGAATGCAGTTACCAACATCCCAAAAAATTTTTAAATATGCTTAGGAAAGGTGAGTGTCGATTTGGATCAATATGTAGGTTTTTCCATCCTGACATGTGCCAAACCTCACTGGAGGACAGAAAATGCTATGACCTCAGCTGTCCACATTTTCACGTGAAAGACACGGAACGCTACATAAAGAGTGGCAAGCAGGATAATGAATTTGGAGGAAACTCTATAAATTTTTTATACCAGTCCGAAAGAGAATTCAAAAGGAGGAGCATGGAAAGTGTATGGAACTGGATGCCAGATCCACTTGCATTCCAGAATTAGATACAATTACACACCGAAAGGGAACTACAACTACGACAGGCAACTGCCCTACAACAATCAGTACTGGTCAGAACAAACTCATTATGTCCACGCATAATGGGCTTGCCGAAAGAGTCTCCCATTCAAACTATCACTAATAGAGTAACCTCATTCATCTTTGCCAACATACAAGGACTGAAAACAAGAACAAACAACAAAGTACAGTTCATAAATGGCCTCCTCACGGAGTCAAATGCAGTATTTGCAGCTTTCACAGAAACCCATGTAGGGGAATTGTTGGACAGTGAGATCTGGATTCCAGGATATAACCTATAAAGGTGTGATAGGAAAATTAGGTCACATAGAGGAGTGGGTCTGTATATTAGGGAAGACCTTGTATGCTTGGAGCTCCTAAACGTTACAAATGAGGTGGTAGAGGTACTGGGATTAAAAATAGAGAAAACAAATTTAGTGATTATTCTAATATACAAACCGCCAGATGCAACGGCTGAGGAATTCACAGAACAGATAAACAAAATAGAGAATAGCCTTGATAATTTGGAGAACCCGATACCTGATATTATCTTCCTAGGTGACTTCAACTTCCCTAGTCTCAGGTGGAAAATAGCAAACAATAATATTATACCAGGAAATCTATCGGGACCTAACCAACCACAGATTAGAGAACTACTTAGATTCTGTGATAAATTTTCACTCAATCAGCAGATATTGGAGACAACGAGAAATGAAAATATTTTAGATCTGGTCTTTACGAACAATGAAGACATTATCAGAGACATTACGATATCAGATATCACATACTCAGATCACAAGCTCATTGAAGTGCAAACGACCATCAATACTCAGAATTGACCTAAAACGTTGATAAAGCGAGAGGGGCTATTCAGTAAATTCAATTTTAATAATAAAAGGATAGACTGGGAGATAATAAACAGGGAACTTACAAACAATCCATGTGAAAATGTTCTAAGTAATACAAGTCCTACAGAAGGAATAGAAAAACTGACTTCGGAAGCGTATCAAGTCTGTCTGAAACATGTTCCTTTGAGGAAAGCCAGAAAGAGATCCAACGTAGAAAGAGAACGCAGACGACACTATAAACGCAGGAAACAAATAACGGAACTGCTTCTGCAGACACGAATTTCCCGTCAAAGAAGGAATAATTTAAATAGGGAGATTGAAGAAATCGAGCGGAAATTGAAACACTCATATGAAACTGAAGCAAGGCAGTTAGAACAGACAGCAATTCAGAAAATAAAGAAAAATCCAAAATATTTCTTCACATATGTGAAATCAAAAGCAAAAACCACTGCCAGTATTGGACCTATTCGTACAAGTGAAGGTTCATACATGGAGGATGACAAAGAAATTAGTGAAATCCTAATAAAGCAGTATGAGGACATGTTTTGCACTCCAATAAACAACATGAAAGTGGAAGATCCAGACAATTTCTTTATGCGGGATTTTCAAACCCCTGTAAATATAACTGATATCAACACGAGCGCACTAAATTTTGAAAGAGAAATTGAAAACATGCTTATGCACTCGGCCCCAGGTCCAGACTCATGGAATTCAATATTTATAAAGAAATGCAAAGTGCCGGTAGCACAGGCACTCAGTATAGTGTGGAGGAAGAGCTTGGACACGGGGGAGATACCAGATGCACTTAAAGTAGCAGACATAGCCCCTCTACACAAGGGAGGGAGCAAAGCATTGGCAAAGAATTATAGACCAGTTGCACTAACATCGCACATCATAAAAGTATTTGAGAGAGAATTAGGAGTCAGGTCACCAATTTCATGGAGACCAATGACCTTCACAACCCAGGCCAACATGGATTTCGAGCGGGAAGATCGTGCCTCTCACAGCTACTTGAGCACTACGACAAAGTCACTGAGGCATTAGAAGAAAAACAGAATGCTGATGTGATATACACGGACTTCGCAAAGGCTTTCGATAAATGTGACCATGGCGTGATAGCACACAAAATGAAGTCAATGGGAATAACCGGTAAAGTAGGACGCTGGATACTCAGTTTTCTGTCAAACAGGACTCAGCGAGTAACGGTCAACCATATAAAATCTAGTCCAAGTGCAGTTAAAAGCTCTGTACCTCAGGGCACAGTCCTTGCACCGCTGCTTTTCCTTATTCTCATATCAGATATAGACATAAATACAAGTCACAGCTTCGTATCATCCTTTCCAGATGACACAAAAATCAGTATGAAAATTATCTCGGCTGAAGACACTGAAAAACTTCAAGCTGATATTAATAAAGTTTTCGACTGGGCATCAGGAAAATAACATGATGTTTAACAGTGATAAATTTCAGGTACTCAGGTACGGTAAAAATGAGGACCTTAAACATAATACAGAGTACAAAACACAATCAAATGTACCCATAGTAGGAAAACAGCATGTAAAGGATTTGGGAATAATAATGTCTGACGACCTAACGTTTAAGGAGCACAACCAAGCAAATATTGCGACAGCCAGAAAAATGATAGGATGGATTACGAGAACTTTCAAATCCAGGGATCCCATCACAATGGTTGTACTCTTCAAGTCACTTGTGTTGTCCCGTCTTGAGTACTGCTCAGTACTCACTTCCCCCTTCAGAGCAGGAGAGATTGCTGAAATAGAGGGAATACAGAGAACATATACGGCACGCATAGACGCAATAAAGCACCTAAATTATTGGGATCGTCTCAAAGCTCTCCAAATGTACTCACTAGAAAGAAGACGAGAGAGATATCAAATAATATACACCTGGAAGATACTGGAGGGCCAAGTACCAAATCTACACAGTAAAATAACCACGTACTGGAGTGAACGATATGGAAGAAAATGCAGAATAGAACCAGTGAAGAACAGAGGGGCCATAGGCACAATCAGAGAACACTGTATAAACATCCGAGGTCCGTGGTTGTTCAACGTCCTCCCAGCAAGCATAAGAAATATTGCCGGAACAACCGTGGACATCTTCAAGAGGAAACTAGATTTATTCCTCCAAGGAGTGCCGGACCAACCGGGCTGTGGTAGGTATGTGGGCCTGCGGGCCGCTCCAAGCAACAGCCTGGTGGACCAAACTCTCACAAGTCAAGCCTGGCCTCGGGCCGGGCTTGGGGAGTAGAAGAACTCCCAGAACCCCATCAACCAGGTATCAACCAGGTATAGTTCAAGGGTTTATTGAACACTCAACCACAGAAGGTGATTCGGTGCTTTAAAAAGCTTAGCTAACCTACATACGTAAATACATAGATACACAGATTTACGTATGCCCTACATAAAGTGTTTGATGTGTCTTTTACATAATGTCATTAATGTACGTTCACAAAGGTGAAATGTAATTCTGATCAGCTTCCATATATGCTTTATACCCATACATATACATACACACACACATTTACATACATATATACACACACATGCATTCACATACATTTGTCTCATTTACTCAGACAGCAGGGTAGGATAGCTGATAAAGAAACTAGTGTGCAATTAAGCACTTAATTACTAAAGATGATGAAGGTGCTTTTACAAGCTCAGGTTATATAGTTACATCATATATATACATTGTATAATTATATTATAAGCGAGAGTGGCAGGTAACCTTAGACGTTCTGTGGTCAACAGGGGGAGGGGAAGGTCAAACCCACCCTCCAACATCTGGGCATAATACCAGCAGCCTCCACAACACTTCCCCAGCCTCCAGCTGAGGCTTGTAGATGCCTCATCTAACCTCACTTATGTCACACATTAACCTACAATTTCTGTGATATTTAAACTCCTCATCACAGTGGCGTCTCACCAATATAAACTGTATTGGATTTTGTCCCGAAATAGCAATATGCTGACTGGACGTTTATGTATGTATGTATGTATGTATGTATGTATGTATGTATGTATGTATGTATGTATGTATGTATGTATGTATGTATGTATGTATGTATGTATGTTTGTATGTATATATGTATGTATGTATGTATGTATGTATGTATGTATGTATGTATGTATGTATGTATGTATGTATGTATGTATGTATGTATGTATGTATGTACTCACCTAGTTGTGCTTGTGGGGGTTGAGCTCTGGCTCTTTGGTCCCGCCTCTCAACCGTCTATCAACAGGTGTACAGATTCCTGAGCCTATTGGGCTCTATCATATCTACACTTGAAACTGTGTATGGAGTCAGCCTCCACCACATCACTGCCTAATGCATTCCATTTGTCAACCACTCTGACACTAAAAAAGTTCTTTCTAATATCTCTGTGGCTCATTTGGGCGTTCAGTTTCCACCTGTGTCCCCTTGTGCGTGTGCCCCTTGTGTTATATAACCTGTCTTTATCTACCCTATCAATTCCCTTGAGAATCTTGAATGTGGTGATCATGTCCCCCCTAACTCTTCTGTCTTCCAGCGAAGTGAGGGTTTAATTCCCGTAGTCTCTCCTCGTAGCTCATACCTCTCAGCTCGGGTACTAGTCTGGTGGCAAATCTGTGAACCTTTTCCAGTTTAGTCTTATCCTTGATTAGATATGGACTCCATGCTGGGGCTGCATACTCCAGGATTGGCCTGACATATGTGGTATACACAGTTCTGAATGATTCTTTACACAAATTTCTGAATGCCGTTCGTATGTTGGCCAGCCTGGCATATGCCGCTGATGTTATCCTCTTGGTATGTGCTGCAGGAGACAGGTCTGGCGTGATATCAACTCCCAAGTCTTTTTCTTTCTCTGACTCCTGAAGAATTTCCTCTCCCAGATAATACCTTGTATTTGGCCTCCTGCTCCCTGCACCTATCTTCATTATATTACATTTGGTTGGGTTAAACTCTAACAACCACTTTATCGACCATTCCTGCAGTTTGTCTAGGTCTTCTTGAAGCCTCAAACAGTCCTCTTCTGTCTTAATCCTTCTCATAATTTTGGCATCGTCCGCAAACATTGAGAGAAATGAATCTATACCCTCCGGGAGATCATTTACATATATCAGAAACAAGATAGGACCGAGTACAGAGCCCTGTGGGACTCCACTGGTGACTTCACGCCAATCGGAGGTCTCACCCCTCACTGTAACTCTCTGCTTCCTATAGCTTAGGTACTCCCTTATCCACTGGAGCACCTTACCAGCTACACCTGCCTGTCTCTCCAGCTTATGAACCAGCCTCTTATGCGGTACTGTGTCAAAGGCTTTCTGACAATCCAAGAAAATGCAGTCCGCCCGGCCCTCTCTTTCTTGCTTAATCTGTGTTACCTGGTCATAGAATTCTATTAAGCCAGTCAGGCAAGATTTACCCTCCCTGAACCCATGTTGTCGATTTGTAACGAAGTCTCTTCTCTCCAGATGTGCTACCAGGTTTTTTCTCACGATCTTCTCCATCACCTTGCATGGTATACAAGTTAAGGACACTGGCCTGTAGTTCAGTGCCTCTTGCCTGTCGCCCTTTTTGTATATTGGGACCACAATCGCCGTCTTCCATATTTCTGGTAGGTCTCCCGTCTCCAGTGACCTACTATACACTATGGAAAGAGTGGCAAGCAAAGTGCCTCTGCACACTCTTTCAGTACTCATGGCGAGATCTTTTCTGGGCCAACAGCCTTTCTAACATCCAGGTCCAGCAGGTGTCTCTTGACCTCCTCTCTCGTATTTTCAAAATCTTCCAAGGCTGCCTGGTTTACTTCCCTTTCTCCTAGCACAGTGATCTCACCTTGTTCTGTTGTGAAGACCTCTTGGAACCTCTTGTTGAGTTCATCACACACCTCTTTGTCATTCTCTGTATACCTGTCCTCGCCTGTTCTAAGTTTCACTACCTGTTCTTTCACTGTTGTTTTCCTTCTGATGTGACTGTGGAGTAGCTTTGGTTCGGTCTTGGCTTTGTTTGCTATATAATTTTCATAACTTTTCTCTGCTTCTCTTATCACCCTGACATACTCATTCCTGGTTCTCTGGTATCTCTCTCTGCTTTCTGGTGTTCTGTTATTCCGGAAGTTCCTCCACGCTCTTTTGTTCAGTACCTTTGCTTTCATACATGCCCAATTATACCATGGATTCTTCTTTTGCTTCTCGGATTTTTCCTTTTGGGCCGGGATGTATCTGCTTACTGTCTCCTGACACTATTGGGTGACATAGTCCATCATATCTTGTACAGACTTAGCTCTGAGGTCTGTGTCCCAAGGTATTTTCCTTAAGAAGCTTCTCATCTCCTCATAATTTCCCTTTCGGTATGCCAGCCTTTTGTTTCCTAGTTTTTTTTTGGGGGGGGATAATTCCTAGCTCTACCAGGTACTCAAAGTTCAATACACTGTGATCACTCATTCCCAAGGGTGCTTCCATCTTGACTTCCCTTATATCCCACTCATTTAGGGTAAATATCAGATCAAGCATTGCTGGTTCATCCTCTCCTCTCATTCTTGTTGGATCCTTGATGTTCTGGCTTATAAAGTTTCTAGTTGCCACGTCCAGCAGCTTAGCTCTCCATGTTTCTGGTCGTCCATGCGGGTCTCTGTTCTCCCAATCTATCTTCCCATGGTTGAAGTCTCCCATGATTAGTAGTCCAGATCCATTCCTGCTAGCAACCGAAGCTGCTCTCTCCATTATGTTAATTGTGGCCATATTGTTTCTATCATATTCCTGTCTGGGTCTTCTGTCATTTGGTGGCGGATTATATATGACTACGACTACAATTTTTTGCCCTCCAGTTGTTATTGTACCTATTATGTAGTCACTGAAACCTTCACATCCCTGAACAACCAACTCTTCGAAATCCCAGCCTTTTCTTACCAGCAGAGCTACACCACCCCCACCTCTTCCTTCACTCTCTTTCCTCATAACATAATAGTCCTGTGGAAACACTGCATTTGTTATTGATTTCGTCAGCTTTGTTTCTGTGAGAGCTATTATGTCTGGGTTTTCCTCTAGTACCCATTCTCCAAGTTCATTTGCTTTATTTGTAATACCGTCTATGTTAGTGTACATTGGCTAGAGGCTCACTTTCTTCTGTCCCTTCTCAATTCTCCTCCTTGGTGAATGTTCTGCTGGTGTACAAAGCTGTGCCATGGGTGTGAGGATTTGTGAGGTGGATACCAGGGTTGCAGAGGATACTGGGATGAGGGGTGGGGGGGGTCAAGTGAAGGGGGAAGGACAGGGAGGGTATGGGGTGAACGGGGCGGGAGGACAGGAAGGAAAGGGGGGTTTTCTATGCAGAGGAGGGTGGTGGGGTAGCCCGCTGGTGTTACTGGGTAGCTGGTTGTGGGTTCCCCCCTCGCCTCTGGGGGTGATGTGTTGGGAGCTGTGGTTTCCTGGTTTTCCCCAGGAAAATACATACATACATATGTATGTATGTATGTATGTATGTATGTATGTATGTATGTATGTATGTATGTATGTATGTATGTATGTATGTATGCATGCATGTATGTGTTTACTAGTTGTGTTTTTACGGGGGTTGAGCTTTGCTCTTTCGGCCCGCCTCTCAACTGTCAATCAACTGTTTACTAACTACTTTTTTTTTTTTTCCACATTACACACACACACCCCTGGAAGCAGCCCGTGACAGCTGACTAACTCCCAGGTACCTATTTACTGCTAGGTAACAGGGGCATTCAGGGTGAAAGAAACTTTGCCCATTTGTTTCTGCCTTGTGCGGGAATCGAACCCGCGCCACAGAATTACGAATCCTGCGCGCTATCCACCAGGCTACGAGGCCCCCCAACACATGTATATATGTATGTATGTATGTATGTATGTATGTATGTATGTATGTATGTATGTATGTATGTATGTATGTATGTATGTATGTAAGTAAATATGTATGTATGTATGTATGTATGTATGTATGTATGTATGTATGTATGTATGTATGTATGTATGTATGTATGTATGTATGTATGTATGAATGTATGTATGTGTACTCACCTAATTGTGCATGCAGGGTTTAGCTCTGGCTCTTTGAACCTGCCTCTCAACTGTCAATCAACAGGTATACAGGTTCCTGAGCCTATTGGGCTCTATCATATCTACACTTGAAACTGTGTATAGAGTCAGCCTCCACCACATCACTTCCTAATGCATTCCATTTGTCAACCACACTGACACTAAAAAAGTTCTTTCTAATATCTCTGTAGCTCATTTGGGCATTCAGTTGCCACCTATGTCCCCTTGTGCGTTTGCCCCGTGTGTTAAATAGACTGTCTTTATCTACTCTATCAATTCCCTTGAGAATCTTGAATGTGGTGATCATGTTCCCCCTAACTCTTCTGTCTTCCAGCGAAGTGAGGTTTAATTCTCGTAGTCTCTCCTCGTAGCTCATACCTCTCAGCTCGGGTACTAGTCTGGTGGCAAACCTTTGAACTTTTTCCAGGTTGGTTTTATCCTTGACTCGATATGGACTCCATGCTGGGGCTGCATATTCCAGGATTGGCCTGACATATGTGGTATACAGAGTTCTGAATTATTCTTTACACAAGTTTCTGAATGCCGTTCTTATGTTGGCCAGCCTGGCATATGCCGCTGATGTTGTCCTCTTGATATGGGCTGCAGGAGACAGGTCTGGCATGATATCAACCCCCAAGTCTTTTTCTTTCTCTGACTCTTGAAGTAATTCATCTCCCAGATTGTACCTTGTATCTGGCCTCCTGCTCCCTACACCTATCTTCATTACATTACATTTGCTTGGGTTAAACTCTAACGACCATTTGTTTGACCATTCCTTCAGCTTGTCTAGGTCTTCTTGAAGCCTCAAGCAGTTCTCGTCTGTCTTAATCCTTCTCATAATTTTGGCATCGTCCGCAAACATTGAGAGAAATGAATCTATACCCACCGGGAGATCATTTACATATATCAGAAATAAGATAGGACCGAGTACAGAGCCCTGTGGGACTCCACTGGTGACATCACACCAATCTGAGGTCTCACCCCCTCACCGTAACTCTCTGCTTCCTATTGCTCAGGTACTCCCTTATCCACTGGAGAACCTTACCAGCTACACCTGCCTGTCTCTCCAGCTTATGTACCAGCCTGTACTGTGTACTCACCTAGTTATACTTACCTAGTTGTGCTTGCGGGGGATGAGCTTTAGCCCATTGGTCCCGCCTCTCAACCGTTATTCAACAGGTGTACAGGTTCCTGAGCCTGATGGACTCTATCGTATCTACGCTTGAAAC
This sequence comes from Procambarus clarkii, assembly GCF_040958095.1. NCBI lineage: Eukaryota > Metazoa > Arthropoda > Malacostraca > Decapoda > Cambaridae > Procambarus > Procambarus clarkii. Next base: position 2,966,032 of record NC_091234.1, on the reverse strand, counting down.
TGTGTATGGAGTCAGCCTCCACCACATCACTCCATAATGCATTCCATTTGTCAACCACTCTGACACTAAAAAAGTTCTTTCTAATATCTCTGAGGCTCATTTGGGCGCTCAGTTGCCACCTGTGTCCCCTTGTGCGTGTGCCCCTTGTGTTAAATAGCCTGTCTTTATCTACCCTATCAATTCCCTTGAGAATCTTGAATGTGATGATCATGTCCCCTTTAACTCTTCTGTCTTCCAGCGAAGTGAGGTTTAATTCCCGTAGTCTCTCCTCGTAGATCATACCTCTCAGCTCGGGTACTAGTCTGGTGGCAAGCCTTTGAACCTTTTCCAGTTTAGTCTTATCCTTGACTAGATATAGACTCCATGCTGGGGCTGCATACTCCAGGATTGGCCTGACATATGTGGTATACAAAGTTCTGAATGATTCTTTACACAAATTTCTGAATGCCGTTCGCATGTTGGCCAGCCTGGCATATGCCGCTGATGTTATCTTCTTGATATGAGCTACAGGAGACAGGTCTGGCGTGACATCAACTCCCAAGTCTTTTTCTTTCTCTGACTCCTGAAGAATTTCCTCTCCCAGATGATACCTTGTATTTGGCCTCCTGCTCCCTACACCTATCTTCATTATATTACATTTGGTTGGGTTAAACTCTAACAACCACTTGTTCGACCATTCCTGTAGTTTGTCTAGGTCTTCTTGAAGCCTCAAACAGTCCTCTTGTGTCTTAATCCTTCTCATAATTTTGGCATCGTCCGCAAACATTGAGAGAAATGAATCTCTACCCTCCGGGAGATCATTTACATATATCAGAAACAAGATAGGGCCGAGTACAGAGCCCTGTGGGACTCCACTGATGACTTCACGCCAATCGGAGGTCTCACTCCTTACCGTAACTCTCTGCTTCCTATTGCTTAGATACTCCCTTATCCACTGGAGCACCTTACCAGCTACACCTGCCTGTCTCTCCAGCTTATGTACCAGCCTCCTATGCGGTACTGTGTCAAAGGCTTTCCGACAATCCAAGAAAATGCAGTCCGCCCAGCCCTCTCTTTCTTGCTTAATCTGTGTTACCTGGTCATAGAATTCTATTAAGCCAGTCAGGCAAGATTTACCCTCTTTGAACCCATGTTGTCGATTTGTCACGAAGTCCCTTCTCTCCAGATGTGCTACCAGGTTTTTTCTCACGATCTTCTCCATCACCTTGCATTTTATACGAGTCAAGGATATGTATGTATGTATGTATGTATGTATGTATGTATGTATGTATGTATGTATGTATGTATGTATGTATGTATGTATGTATGTATGTATGCATGTATGTACTCACCTAATTGTACTTGTGGGGGTTGAGCTCCGGCTCTTTGGTCCCGCCTCTCAACCGTCAATCAACTAATGTACAGATTCCTGAGCCTATTGGGCTCTATCATATCTACATTTGAAACAGTGTATGGAGTCAGCCTCCAACACATCACATGAATGTATGTATGTATGTATGTATGTATGTATGTATGTATGTATGTATGTATGTATGTATGTATGTATGTATGTATGTATGTATATATGTATGTATGTATGTATGTATGTATGTATGTATGTATGTATGTATGTATGTATGTATGTATGTATGTATGTATGTATGTATTTATGTATGTATGTATGTATTTATGTATGTATATATGTTCTCACCTAATTGTGCTTGTGGGGGTTGAGCTCTGCCTCTTTCATCCTGCCTCTCAACTGTCAATCAACTGATGTACAGATTCCTGAGCCTATTGGGCTCTGTCATATCTACATTTGAAACTGTGTATGGAGTCAGCCTCCACCACATCACTGCCTAATGCATTCCATCCGTTAACTACTATGACACTGAAAAAGTTCCTTCTAACGTCTCTGTGCCTCATGTTGGTACTCAATTTCCACCTGTGTCCCCTTGTTCACGTCCCACCAGTGTTGAATAGTTTATCCTTGTTTACCCGGTCGATTCCTCTGAGGATTTTGTAGGTTGTGATCATGTCTCCCCTTACTCTTCTGTCTTCCAGTGTCGTAAGGTGCATTACCCGCAGCCTTTCCTCGTAACTCATGCCTCTTAGTTCTGGGACTAGTCTAGTGGCATATCTTTGGACTTTTTCCAGCTTCGTCTTGTGCTTGACAAGGTACGGGCTCCATGCTGGGGCCTAATACTCCAGGATTGGTCTTACATATGTGGTGTACAAGATTCTGAATGATTCCAAACACAGGTTCCTAAACGCCGTTCTGATGTTAGCCAGCCTCGCATATGCCGCAGACGTTATTCTCTTTATGTGGGCTTCAGGAGACAGGTTTGGTGTGATATCAACTCCTAGATCTTTCTCTCTGTCTGTTTCATTAAGTGCTTCATCTCCCATTCTGTATCCTGTGTCTGGCCTCCTGTTTCCACTGCCTAGTTTCATTACTTTGCATTTACTCGGGTTGAACTTCAACTGTCATTTGTTGGACCATTCACTCAGTCTGTCCAAGTCATCTTGTAGCCTCCTACTATCGTCCTCAGTTTCAATCCTCCTCATAATTTTTGCATCATCGGCAAACATTGAGACAAACGATTCTATACCCTCTGGGAGATTATTTACATATATTAGAAACAGTATAGGTCCAAGGACTGACCCCCTGCGGGACTCCACTCGTAACGTCTCGCCAATCCGAGACCTCACCCCTTACACTGACTCGTTGTCTCCTGTTGCTTAGGTACTCCTTTATCCAATGGAGTACCTTCCCTTTCACTCCAGCCTGCATCTCCAGCTTTTTCGCTAGCCTCTTGTGTGGCACTGTATCAAAGGCTTTCAGACAATCCCAAAATATGCAGTCTGCCCACCCTCCTCTTTCTTGCCTTATTTTTGTTGCCTGGTCGTAGAATTCAAGTAACCCTGTGAGGCAGAACCTGCCATCCCTGAACCCATTTTGATGCCGTGTTACAAAGTTCTTTCGCTCCAGGTGCTCCAATAGCTTTCTTTGCACAATCTTCTCCATCAACTTGCATGGTATGTAGGTTAGGGACACTGGCCTGTAATTTAGTGCCTCCTGTCTATCCCCTTTCTTGAATATCGGGACTACTTTAGCTGCTTTCCAAATTTCTTGCAGTTCCCCTGTTGCCAGTGATTTGTTTTACACTAAGGAGAGTGGTAGGCACAGTTCTTCTGCTCCTTTCTTTAGTATCCAAAGGGAGATTCCATCTGGGCCTATAGCCTTTGTCACATCCAACTCTAGTAAACACTTCCTTACTTCCCCGCTGGTAATCTCAAACTCTTCCAGTGGTTCCTGGTTAGCTATTCCCTCTCTTATCTCTGGAATTTCTCCTTGCTCTATAGTGAAGACCTGGAATTTCATATTCAGTTCCTCACACACTTCTTTGTCGTTTGTAGTGAATCCTTCTGCCCCTATCCTTAATTTCATAACCTTTTCCTTTACTGTTGTTTTTCTCCTGATGTGGCTATGCAGCAATTTAGGCTGAGTCTTTGCCTTGCTTGCGATGTCCTTTTCGTATTGTCCCATATGTATGTATATATGTATACATACATATGTATGTATACATATATACATACATACCATATATACCCCATATGTATGTATGTATGTATGTATGTATGTATGTATGTATGTATGTATGTATGTATGTATGTATGTATGTATGTATGTTTGTATGTATGTATGTATGTATGTATGTATGTATGTATGTATGTATGTATGTATGTATGTATGTATGTGAGTATGTATTCCCAGTCCCGTTAAAGATTGCCTCTCTTTCATCCAATTTAAGAGAAAAGCAACTAAGTACTACATAATCAACTCCTTTGTAACTTACCTTATCTCCTAAATGTCAACATATGACAGTTCAGTTCATGCTGTTGATCTCAATTAGTCTTAAGTCTTAGTTTTTAAGGTTTCCCCAGATCTTGCCCAAAACGCTGTGCGTATTAGTGCTTTAGGCATAGTATATACTAGTTCTATTTTGAAATCCAACATTCTACTTGTAACTCTCAACCATTCCCATCACCACAACCACTCCCAACACCACCCCCGCTCCCAACACCACACCCACTCCCAACATCAACTCCCCGTGGGAAGTAGTGGAATTTATATCAATCCTTGAGCTGTAGTTGACCCCATACCCATCTTGTGGGTGGTAGTGGACCCCATACCCATTTTGTGGGTGGTAGTGGACCCCCATACCCATCTTGTGGGTGGTAGTGGACCCCATACCCATTTTGTGGGTGGTAGTGGACCCCCATACCCATCTTGTAAGTGGTAGTGGACCCCATACCCTTCCTGTGGGTGGTAGTGAATCCAATACCCATCTTGTAGGTAGTATTGGACCCCATACCCATCTTGTAGTTGGTAGTGGACACAATACTTATCCTGTGGGTGGTAGTGAGTAGTGGAAATGGCCCCAAATCTGCGCCGTTTTGCTTTTCCCGACGGCGCCAACTTGGCGCAGGGTTTTTTCCATATTTTCCTGACGACGCAAATTTGGAGCATTGGTTTTACGTTGCAAATGGCTACGGCCCCAACATGGGGCATGAGTTTTTTCCATATTTTCCTAATGGCCCCAACTTGGCGCATGAAAATTTTACCTTACAAATAGCTACAGCCCCAAGTTGGCGCCTTTTAATCCCCTTGAGCGAAAATTTCGAGGAGTAGAAGGGGGTAACGGAAAAGATAGGCCCCAAGTTGGGGCTGTACATATTTGTAATGTAAAAACCCATGCGCCAAGTTGTGGCTGTTATGAAAATAATGAAAACTTGAAATGTTCTACAAATTAAGGGACCCAGAATGTGGAATGACCTCCCCAATCATGTCAAAGGCTGTATCTCTCTCAACCAGTTTATGATTCAGATTCAGATTCTTTATTTAGGTAAAGGTACATACATTGCAGATGAGTTACAAAAATATTGTTTGATTTAAAGAAAGAGCTAGTACATACGATACCTAAAGCCATTAGTACGTATAGCGTTTCGGACAAGGTTGGGGGGGGGGGAACACTTAGACTGAAACTTCACACTAATCTATATAAATACAAATGGAAATGTTCGTTTGTTCAAAATCGCTAATTTCCGAAAGTTCTTCACCGATTGCTTTGAAATTTTCACACAACGTTCCATTCGCATTCGTCCAGATTTTTATATATATACTATATAGATGTCACGTCTGTGACGGTAAAAAACATGCTTTTTCAGAAAAACTGTTTTTCATGTAAGGAAAATCTTCGAAACCTCTTTACCGATTACTTTGAAATTTTGACACAACGTTGCATTCGAATAAGCACGTCTTTTTATATATCTACTATATTCATGCCTCACCTGTGACAGGAAAAAACATGCGTTTTTTTAAAAACCGCCATCTGTTGGATGAAAGAGCAACACACGCTGTAATCTTTGAAAGTTCTTCACCAATTGCTTTGAAATTTTGACATAACGTTGCGTTCGAATAGGAGCGTGGTTTTATATACCTACTATATAGATGTCACCCTTGAGACAGGTAAAAACAAGCGTCTTTGAAAAACAGCGCCATCTGTTGCACATAATAGCAACATGCACGCTATACTGAATATGTCACGAATTCCACTTCAATGTTTCTGATTGCATTGATAAATTTTATTTGCATAGATTTCGATTTATTACATTTTTTCTTGAATTATTTTGTGTGATATTGATATGGAACTGAGCTGTGTTGTTTACCATACCGTTCATTTCGTATATATAAGTATAGATACCAAACCTGTAACAGGTAAAACTATGCTTTTTCTTGAAAAACAGCGCCATCTGTTGCATGTAGGAGCAACACACATACTATACTAAATATCTTTAATTCCTTTTCAATGTTTCTGATTGCATTGATAAATTGAATTTTCATAGATTTTGATTTATTTGCATCTTGATTTAATTATTTTGTATGGATTGAATTGGAATTGAGCTGTGTTGTTTACCATACAGTTCACTTCTTGAGTATAGTTTATTTTTATATTTTTTCATATTTTCATTTCATTTTTTAACTGTTTTTCTTATATTTCAGTGATGGGAACATCAGATCACTTGATGTTCCCAATTCTCAGATGGGAACATCAGACCATTTGGGAAGGCATCGGACGAGGGAGTGGGGAATGGTGGGGATGAGGAGAGGACGGAAGTGAGAGATGGTGGGTAAGACGAGGGGGTAATGGTGGGGAAGGGGGATTTTTGGATGGTGGGGACGAGGGGATGGGGGAAAAGGAAAATGGTGAGGAGGACAAAGGGACTGGGGTGTGGGGCATGATGGGAAGGAAGAGGGGATTGTGGAGTGGCTAACAACCTAAAATTAACTATACTCACAAAATGAACGGTATGGTAAACAACACAGCTCAATTCCAACCCAATTCAAACAAAATAAATAAATCAAAATGAAAATAAATCAAAACATATGAAAATTCAATTTATCACTGCAATCAGAAACATTGAAATGGAATTGAAATATCTTTAGTATAGCATGCGTGTTGCTCTTACATGCAACAGATGGTGCTGCTTTTCAAGAAAAACATATTTTTACCTGTCACAGGTGTGGCATCTATACTTATACTTACAAAATGAACGGTATGGTAAACAACACAGCTGAATTCCAACACAATGTCACATAAAATAATATAAAAAAATCGATATCTATAAAAATAAAATTTATCAATGCAATTGGAAACATTGAAATGGAATTGTAACATATTTAGTATTGCGAATGTTGCTCCTACATGCAACAGATGGCGCTGTTCAAAAAACCATGTTTTTACCTGTCACAGGTGTGGCATCTATATAGTAGGTGTATAAAAACACACGTGTGTTCGAATGGATCGTTCGTCAAAATTTAAAAGCAATCGGTGAAGAACTTTTGGAGATTACAGTGTGTGTTGCTCTTACAAACAACAGATGGTGCTGTTTTCAAGAAAAGTATGTTTTTTCTTGTTAAATGTGAGACATGTATATAGTAGGTATATAAAAACATTCGCCTATTTGAATGAAACGTTATATCAAAATTTCAAAGTAGTCGGTAAAGAGGTTTCGAAGATTTCCCCTCACATGAAAAACACAGTTTTTCCAAAAAAGCATGTGCTTTCCCGTTACAGACGTGACATCTATATAGCATGTATATAAAAACGTGCTCGGATCCGAATGGAACGTTGTGTGAAAATTACAAAGAATTTCAGTTAAAGATCGGACATCTCCATTTATATATTTATATATTTATATATATATATATATATATATATATATATATATATATATATATATATATATATATATATATATATATATATATATATATATATATATATATATATATATATTGGTGTATACTGGCAGCAGGTTTTCTTTCAAACATGTTTCATTGAATATGACTGCATATTCTGTATTTATTATTTTCTGGTTTAGGGCTTCTATCCCTCTAACTATTTTCTTAGCATCAGGGCTTAATTGAAATAGGAGTTCTCCAAAACTCATTTTCGTACTTTTAAGGTGAAGAAAAGAAGTGATTTACTATAGAGTGTATTACACTTATTTGTATAATTTGCACGACGTTTCGAACCTCCATGGTTCATTCTCAAGTGAACAGATCTGACAATACTAGTTGATTTTATACCCGCATTAGGTCAGGTAATAATACAATGAAGGTGAAAACATGGGGGATACATAAGGGATAAACATAGGGGCTGCAGAAGGCTTATTGGCCCATACGAGGCATCTCCTATCTAAACACAAAGATTAATCCAGTGTAATTGGCCTGTTATGTTGGACATTGTCTTCTGTGTTGGCATCGATATGTTCTTGTCTTGTCCTTACTCTCATGGTGGGTAGAGTAAATAGTTCCGTGATTTGGGTGTTCATGGTAGGTCGCTCTATTCTTATGTGAATTGCCTCAAGAATTTGTAATCTTCTTGAATCTTGGGTTTTGTCTATTATGCAAGTATTCTTGTTCAACATTTCTCTTGTTAGAGTAATGTCATGGGCTTGTCTCATGTGATTCCTAGGGGCACCAGATTGAAGATGGCATGTCAAACGCCTCGTCAGCTTGGTCGACGTCATACCTATGTACTTACATTGAAGGTTACATCCTTCGTGGGGGCAAGTGTACATGTATACAACGCTTGACTGCTGTAGAGGGTTCTCCGTCGGCTTCGGGCTGTTTTTGATAAGGAGTTCGGAAGTCTTCTTGGTTTTGTAGAATATATATATATATATATATATATATATATATATATATATATATATATATATATATATATATATATATATATATATATATATATATATGTTGTACCTTGTAGCCAGAACGTCGTACTCGGCCTACTATGCAAGGTCCAATTTGCATAATAAGCCAAGTTTTCCTGAATATGTATCCTTTTCAATATTTTTTCTTATGAAATGATAAAGGTATTCATTTCATTATGTATGAGTTAATTTTTTTTAAAATTTGAGTTAAAACTAACGAAGAAATATGATCGAACCAAACCAACCCTACCTAACCTAACCTAACCTAACCTATCTTAACCTAACTTAAGCTAACACAATTAAGTAAATAATTTATGTTCTTAATATAATATAATAATAATAATTCAAATAAACTAATTGGAAACCATTTATTGAATATAAAGAAAATCACTCGGCTTAATAAGCAAATCGGGCCTTGCATAATAGGCCATGAAGTGAATTCTGGCTACTTGGTACGACATATATATATATATATATATATATATGCGAACAAGCCTGAATGGTCCCCAGGACATATGCAACTGAAAACTCACACCCCAGAAGTGACTCGAACCCATACTCCCAGAAGCAACGCAACTGGTATGTACAAGACGCCTTAATCCACTTGACCATCACGACCGGAAATAATGAGGTGATAGCCGAGGCTATTTGAACCACCCCACCGCCGGCACTCGGATAGTTATCTTGGGCATAGCATTTTACCAAATCACCTCATTCTTTGGGGCAACACGTGAGGAACACAAATGCGAACAAGCCTGAATGGTCCCCAGGACATATGCAACTGAAAACTCACACCCCAGAAGTGACTCGAACCCATACTCCCAGAAGCAACGCAACTGGTATGTACAAGACGCCTTAATCCACTTGACCATCACGACCGGACATAATGAGGTGATAGCCGAGGCTATTTGAACCACCCCACCGCCGGCACTCGGATAGTTATCTTGGGCATAGCATTTTACCAAATCACCTCATTCTTTGGGGCAACACGTGAGGAACACAAATGCGAACAAGCCTGAATGGTCCCCAGGACATATGCAACTGAAAACTCACACCCCAGAAGTGACTCGAACCCATACTCCCAGAAGCAACGCAACTGGTATGTACAAGACGCCTTAATCCACTTGACCATCACGACCGGACATAATGAGGTGATAGCCGAGGCTATTTGAACCACCCCACCGCCGGCACTCGGATAGTTATCTTGGGCATAGCATTTTACCAAATCACCTCATTCTTTGGGGCAACACGTGAGGAACACAAATGCGAACAAGCCTGAATGGTCCCCAGGACATATGCAACTGAAAACTCACACCCCAGAAGTGACTCGAACCCATACTCCCAGAAGCAACGCAACTGGTATGTACAAGACGCCTTAATCCACTTGACCATCACGACCGGACATAATGAGGTGATAGCCGAGGCTATTTGAACCACCCCACCGCCGGCACTCGGATAGTTATCTTGGGCATAGCATTTTACCAAATCACCTCATTCTTTGGGGCAACACGTGAGGAACACAAATGCGAACAAGCCTGAATGGTCCCCAGGACATATGCAACTGAAAACTCACACCCCAGAAGTGACTCGAACCCATACTCCCAGAAGCAACGCAACTGGTATGTACAAGACGCCTTAATCCACTTGACCATCACGACCGGACATAATGAGGTGATAGCCGAGGCTATTTGAACCACCCCACCGCCGGCACTCGGATAGTTATCTTGGGCATAGCATTTTACCAAATCACCTCATTCTTTGGGGCAACACGTGAGGAACACAAATGCGAACAAGCCTGAATGGTCCCCAGGACATATGCAACTGAAAACTCACACCCCAGAAGTGACTCGAACCCATACTCCCAGAAGCAACGCAACTGGTATGTACAAGACGCCTTAATCCACTTGACCATCACGACCGGACATAATGAGGTGATAGCCGAGGCTATTTGAACCACCCCACCGCCGGCACTCGGATAGTTATCTTGGGCATAGCATTTTACCAAATCACCTCATTCTTTGGGGCAACACGTGAGGAACACAAATGCGAACAAGCCTGAATGGTCCCCAGGACATATGCAACTGAAAACTCACACCCCAGAAGTGACTCGAACCCATACTCCCAGAAGCAACGCAACTGGTATGTACAAGACGCCTTAATCCACTTGACCATCACGACCGGACATAATGAGGTGATAGCCGAGGCTATTTGAACCACCCCACCGCCGGCACTCGGATAGTTATCTTGGGCATAGCATTTTACCAAATCACCTCATTCTTTGGGGCAACACGTGAGGAACACAAATGCGAACAAGCCTGAATGGTCCCCAGGACATATGCAACTGAAAACTCACACCCCAGAAGTGACTCGAACCCATACTCCCAGAAGCAACGCAACTGGTATGTACAAGACGCCTTAATCCACTTGACCATCACGACCGGACATAATGAGGTGATAGCCGAGGCTATTTGAACCACCCCACCGCCGGCACTCGGATAGTTATCTTGGGCATAGCATTTTACCAAATCACCTCATTCTTTGGGGCAACACGTGAGGAACACAAATGCGAACAAGCCTGAATGGTCCCCAGGACATATGCAACTGAAAACTCACACCCCAGAAGTGACTCGAACCCATACTCCCAGAAGCAACGCAACTGGTATGTACAAGACGCCTTAATCCACTTGACCATCACGACCGGACATAATGAGGTGATAGCCGAGGCTATTTGAACCACCCCACCGCCGGCACTCGGATAGTTATCTTGGGCATAGCATTTTACCAAATCACCTCATTCTTTGGGGCAACACGTGAGGAACACAAATGCGAACAAGCCTGAATGGTCCCCAGGACATATGCAACTGAAAACTCACACCCCAGAAGTGACTCGAACCCATACTCCCAGAAGCAACGCAACTGGTATGTACAAGACGCCTTAATCCACTTGACCATCACGACCGGACATAATGAGGTGATAGCCGAGGCTATTTGAACCACCCCACCGCCGGCACTCGGATAGTTATCTTGGGCATAGCATTTTACCAAATCACCTCATTCTTTGGGGCAACACGTGAGGAACACAAATGCGAACAAGCCTGAATGGTCCCCAGGACATATGCAACTGAAAACTCACACCCCAGAAGTGACTCGAACCCATACTCCCAGAAGCAACGCAACTGGTATGTACAAGACGCCTTAATCCACTTGACCATCACGACCGGACATAATGAGGTGATAGCCGAGGCTATTTGAACCACCCCACCGCCGGCACTCGGATAGTTATCTTGGGCATAGCATTTTACCAAATCACCTCATTCTTTGGGGCAACACGTGAGGAACACAAATGCGAACAAGCCTGAATGGTCTCCAGGACATATGCAACTGAAAACTCACACCCCAGAAGTGACTCGAACCCATACTCCCAGAAGCAACGCAACTGGTATGTACAAGACGCCTTAATCCACTTGACCATCACGACCGGACATAATGAGGTGATAGCCGAGGCTATTTGAACCACCCCACCGCCGGCACTCGGATAGTTATCTTGGGCATAGCATTTTACCAAATCACCTCATTCTTTGGGGCAACACGTGAGGAACACAAATGCGAACAAGCCTGAATGGTCCCCAGGACATATGCAACTGAAAACTCACACCCCAGAAGTGACTCGAACCCATACTCCCAGAAGCAACGCAACTGGTATGTACAAGACGCCTTAATCCACTTGACCATCACGACCGGACATAATGAGGTGATAGCCGAGGCTATTTGAACCACCCCACCGCCGGCACTCGGATAGTTATCTTGGGCATAGCATTTTACCAAATCACCTCATTCTTTGGGGCAACACGTGAGGAACACAAATGCGAACAAGCCTGAATGGTCCCCAGGACATATGCAACTGAAAACTCACACCCCAGAAGTGACTCGAACCCATACTCCCAGAAGCAACGCAACTGGTATGTACAAGACGCCTTAATCCACTTGACCATCACGACCGGACATAATGAGGTGATAGCCGAGGCTATTTGAACCACCCCACCGCCGGCACTCGGATAGTTATCTTGGGCATAGCATTTTACCAAATCACCTCATTCTTTGGGGCAACACGTGAGGAACACAAATGCGAACAAGCCTGAATGGTCCCCAGGACATATGCAACTGAAAACTCACACCCCAGAAGTGACTCGAACCCATACTCCCAGAAGCAACGCAACTGGTATGTACAAGACGCCTTAATCCACTTGACCATCACGACCGGACATAATGAGGTGATAGCCGAGGCTATTTGAACCACCCCACCGCCGGCACTCGGATAGTTATCTTGGGCATAGCATTTTACCAAATCACCTCATTCTTTGGGGCAACACGTGAGGAACACAAATGCGAACAAGCCTGAATGGTCCCCAGGACATATGCAACTGAAAACTCACACCCCAGAAGTGACTCGAACCCATACTCCCAGAAGCAACGCAACTGGTATGTACAAGATGCCTTAATCCACTTGACCATCACGACCGGACATAATGAGGTGATAGCCGAGGCTATTTGAACCACCCCACCGCCGGCACTCGGATAGTTATCTTGGGCATAGCATTTTACTAAATCACCTCATTCTTTGGGGCAACACGTGAGGAACACAAATGCGAACAAGCCTGAATGGTCCCCAGGACATATGCAACTGAAAACTCACACCCCAGAAGTGACTCGAACCCATACTCCCAGAAGCAACGCAACTGGTATGTACAAGACGCCTTAATCCACTTGACCATCACGACCGGACATAATGAGGTGATAGCCGAGGCTATTTGAACCACCCCACCGCCGGCACTCGGATAGTTATCTTGGGCATAGCATTTTACCAAATCACCTCATTCTTTGGGGCAACACGTGAGGAACACAAATGCGAACAAGCCTGAATGGTCCCCAGGACATATGCAACTGAAAACTCACACCCCAGAAGTGACTCGAACCCATACTCCCAGAAGCAACGCAACTGGTATGTACAAGACGCCTTAATCCACTTGACCATCACGACCGGACATAATGAGGTGATAGCCGAGGCTATTTGAACCACCCCACCGCCGGCACTCGGATAGTTATCTTGGGCATAGCATTTTACCAAATCACCTCATTCTTTGGGGCAACACGTGAGGAACACAAATGCGAACAAGCCTGAATGGTCCCCAGGACATATGCAACTGAAAACTCACACCCCAGAAGTGACTCGAACCCATACTCCCAGAAGCAACGCAACTGGTATGTACAAGACGCCTTAATCCACTTGACCATCACGACCGGACATAATGAGGTGATAGCCGAGGCTATTTGAACCACCCCACCGCCGGCACTCGGATAGTTATCTTGGGCATAGCATTTTACCAAATCACCTCATTCTTTGGGGCAACACGTGAGGAACACAAATGCGAACAAGCCTGAATGGTCCCCAGGACATATGCAACTGAAAACTCACACCCCAGAAGTGACTCGAACCCATACTCCCAGAAGCAACGCAACTGGTATGTACAAGACGCCTTAATCCACTTGACCATCACGACCGGACATAATGAGGTGATAGCCGAGGCTATTTGAACCACCCCACCGCCGGCACTCGGATAGTTATCTTGGGCATAGCATTTTACCAAATCACCTCATTCTTTGGGGCAACACGTGAGGAACACAAATGCGAACAAGCCTGAATGGTCCCCAGGACATATGCAACTGAAAACTCACACCCCAGAAGTGACTCGAACCCATACTCCCAGAAGCAACGCAACTGGTATGTACAAGACGCCTTAATCCACTTGACCATCACGACCGGACATAATGAGGTGATAGCCGAGGCTATTTGAACCACCCCACCGCCGGCACTCGGATAGTTATCTTGGGCATAGCATTTTACCAAATCACCTCATTCTTTGGGGCAACACGTGAGGAACACAAATGCGAACAAGCCTGAATGGTCCCCAGGACATATGCAACTGAAAACTCACACCCCAGAAGTGACTCGAACCCATACTCCCAGAAGCAACGCAACTGGTATGTACAAGACGCCTTAATCCACTTGACCATCACGACCGGACATAATGAGGTGATAGCCGAGGCTATTTGAACCACCCCACCGCCGGCACTCGGATAGTTATCTTGGGCATAGCATTTTACCAAATCACCTCATTCTTTGGGGCAACACGTGAGGAACACAAATGCGAACAAGCCTGAATGGTCCCCAGGACATATGCAACTGAAAACTCACACCCCAGAAGTGACTCGAACCCATACTCCCAGAAGCAACGCAACTGGTATGTACAAGACGCCTTAATCCACTTGACCATCACGACCGGACATAATGAGGTGATAGCCGAGGCTATTTGAACCACCCCACCGCCGGCACTCGGATAGTTATCTTGGGCATAGCATTTTACCAAATCACCTCATTCTTTGGGGCAACACGTGAGGAACACAAATGCGAACAAGCCTGAATGGTCCCCAGGACATATGCAACTGAAAACTCACACCCCAGAAGTGACTCGAACCCATACTCCCAGAAGCAACGCAACTGGTATGTACAAGACGCCTTAATCCACTTGACCATCACGACCGGACATAATGAGGTGATAGCCGAGGCTATTTGAACCACCCCACCGCCGGCACTCGGATAGTTATCTTGGGCATAGCATTTTACCAAATCACCTCATTCTTTGGGGCAACACGTGAGGAACACAAATGCGAACAAGCCTGAATGGTCCCCAGGACATATGCAACTGAAAACTCACACCCCAGAAGTGACTCGAACCCATACTCCCAGAAGCAACGCAACTGGTATGTACAAGACGCCTTAATCATCACCTCATTCTTTGGGGCAACACGTGAGGAACACAAATGCGAACAAGCCTGAATGGTCCCCAGGACATATGCAACTGAAAACTCACACCCCAGAAGTGACTCGAACCCATACTCCCAGAAGCAACGCAACTGGTATGTACAAGACGCCTTAATCCACTTGACCATCACGACCGGACATAATGAGGTGATAGCCGAGGCTATTTGAACCACCCCACCGCCGGCACTCGGATAGTTATCTTGGGCATAGCATTTTACCAAATCACCTCATTTGGTAAAATGCTATGCCCAAGATAACTATCCGAGTGCCGGCGGTGGGGTGGTTCAAATAGCCTCGGCTATCACCTCATTATGTCCGGTCGTGATGGTCAAGTGGATTAAGGCGTCTTGTACATACCAGTTGCGTTGCTTCTGGGAGTATGGGTTCGAGTCACTTCTGGGGTGTGAGTTTTCAGTTGCATATGTCCTGGGGACCATTCAGGCTTGTTCGCATTTGTGTTCCTCACGTGTTGCCCCAAAGAATGAGGTGATTTGGTAAAATGCTATGCCCAAGATAACTATCCGAGTGCCGGCGGTGGGGTGGTTCAAATAGCCTCGGCTATCACCTCATTATGTCCGGTCGTGATGGTCAAGTGGATTAAGGCGTCTTGTACATACCAGTTGCGTTGCTTCTGGGAGTATGGGTTCGAGTCACTTCTGGGGTGTGAGTTTTCAGTTGCATATGTCCTGGGGACCATTCAGGCTTGTTCGCATTTGTGTTCCTCACGTGTTGCCCCAAAGAATGAGGTGATTTGGTAAAATGCTATGCCCAAGATAACTATCCGAGTGCCGGCGGTGGGGTGGTTCAAATAGCCTCGGCTATCACCTCATTATGTCCGGTCGTGATGGTCAAGTGGATTAAGGCGTCTTGTACATACCAGTTGCGTTGCTTCTGGGAGTATGGGTTCGAGTCACTTCTGGGGTGTGAGTTTTCAGTTGCATATGTCCTGGGGACCATTCAGGCTTGTTCGCATTTGTGTTCCTCACGTGTTGCCCCAAAGAATGAGGTGATTTGGTAAAATGCTATGCCCAAGATAACTATCCGAGTGCCGGCGGTGGGGTGGTTCAAATAGCCTCGGCTATCACCTCATTATGTCCGGTCGTGATGGTCAAGTGGATTAAGGCGTCTTGTACATACCAGTTGCGTTGCTTCTGGGAGTATGGGTTCGAGTCACTTCTGGGGTGTGAGTTTTCAGTTGCATATGTCCTGGGGACCATTCAGGCTTGTTCGCATTTGTGTTCCTCACGTGTTGCCCCAAAGAATGAGGTGATTTGGTAAAATGCTATGCCCAAGATAACTATCCGAGTGCCGGCGGTGGGGTGGTTCAAATAGCCTCGGCTATCACCTCATTATGTCCGGTCGTGATGGTCAAGTGGATTAAGGCGTCTTGTACATACCAGTTGCGTTGCTTCTGGGAGTATGGGTTCGAGTCACTTCTGGGGTGTGAGTTTTCAGTTGCATATGTCCTGGGGACCATTCAGGCTTGTTCGCATTTGTGTTCCTCACGTGTTGCCCCAAAGAATGAGGTGATTTGGTAAAATGCTATGCCCAAGATAACTATCCGAGTGCCGGCGGTGGGGTGGTTCAAATAGCCTCGGCTATCACCTCATTATGTCCGGTCGTGATGGTCAAGTGGATTAAGGCGTCTTGTACATACCAGTTGCGTTGCTTCTGGGAGTATGGGTTCGAGTCACTTCTGGGGTGTGAGTTTTCAGTTGCATATGTCCTGGGGACCATTCAGGCTTGTTCGCATTTGTGTTCCTCACGTGTTGCCCCAAAGAATGAGGTGATTTGGTAAAATGCTATGCCCAAGATAACTATCCGAGTGCCGGCGGTGGGGTGGTTCAAATAGCCTCGGCTATCACCTCATTATGTCCGGTCGTGATGGTCAAGTGGATTAAGGCGTCTTGTACATACCAGTTGCGTTGCTTCTGGGAGTATGGGTTCGAGTCACTTCTGGGGTGTGAGTTTTCAGTTGCATATGTCCTGGGGACCATTCTGGCTTGTTCGCATTTGTGTTCCTCACGTGTTGCCCCAAAGAATGAGGTGATTTGGTAAAATGCTATGCCCAAGATAACTATCCGAGTGCCGGCGGTGGGGTGGTTCAAATAGCCTCGGCTATCACCTCATTATGTCCGGTCGTGATGGTCAAGTGGATTAAGGCGTCTTGTACATACCAGTTGCGTTGCTTCTGGGAGTATGGGTTCGAGTCACTTCTGGGGTGTGAGTTTTCAGTTGCATATGTCCTGGGGACCATTCAGGCTTGTTCGCATTTGTGTTCCTCACGTGTTGCCCCAAAGAATGAGGTGATTTGGTAAAATGCTATGCCCAAGATAACTATCCGAGTGCCGGCGGTGGGGTGGTTCAAATAGCCTCGGCTATCACCTCATTATGTCCGGTCGTGATGGTCAAGTGGATTAAGGCGTCTTGTACATACCAGTTGCGTTGCTTCTGAGAGTATGGGTTCGAGTCACTTCTGGGGTGTGAGTTTACAGTTGCATATGTCCTGGGGACCATTCAGGCTTGTTCGCATTTGTGTTCCTCACGTGTTGCCCCAAAGAATGAGGTGATTTGGTAAAATGCTATGCCCAAGATAACTATCCGAGTGCCGGCGGTGGGGTGGTTCAAATAGCCTCGGCTATCACCTCATTATGTCCGGTCGTGATGGTCAAGTGGATTAAGGCGTCTTGTACATACCAGTTGCGTTGCTTCTGGGAGTATGGGTTCGAGTCACTTCTGGGGTGTGAGTTTTCAGTTGCATATGTCCTGGGGACCATTCAGGCTTGTTCGCATTTGTGTTCCTCACGTGTTGCCCCAAAGAATGAGGTGATTTGGTAAAATGCTATGCCCAAGATAACTATCCGAGTGCCGGCGGTGGGGTGGTTCAAATAGCCTCGGCTATCACCTCATTATGTCCGGTCGTGATGGTCAAGTGGATTAAGGCGTCTTGTACATACCAGTTGCGTTGCTTCTGGGAGTATGGGTTCGAGTCACTTCTGGGGTGTGAGTTTTCAGTTGCATATGTCCTGGGGACCATTCAGGCTTGTTCGCATTTGTGTTCCTCACGTGTTGCCCCAAAGAATGAGGTGATTTGGTAAAATGCTATGCCCAAGATAACTATCCGAGTGCCGGCGGTGGGGTGGTTCAAATAGCCTCGGCTATCACCTCATTATGTCCGGTCGTGATGGTCAAGTGGATTAAGGCGTCTTGTACATACCAGTTGCGTTGCTTCTGGGAGTATGGGTTCGAGTCACTTCTGGGGTGTGAGTTTTCAGTTGCATATGTCCTGGGGACCATTCAGGCTTGTTCGCATTTGTGTTCCTCACGTGTTGCCCCAAAGAATGAGGTGATTTGGTAAAATGCTATGCCCAAGATAACTATCCGAGTGCCGGCGGTGGGGTGGTTCAAATAGCCTCGGCTATCACCTCATTATGTCCGGTCGTGATGGTCAAGTGGATTAAGGCGTCTTGTACATACCAGTTGCGTTGCTTCTGGGAGTATGGGTTCGAGTCACTTCTGGGGTGTGAGTTTTCAGTTGCATATGTCCTGGGGACCATTCAGGCTTGTTCGCATTTGTGTTCCTCACGTGTTGCCCCAAAGAATGAGGTGATTTGGTAAAATGCTATGCCCAAGATAACTATCCGAGTGCCGGCGGTGGGGTGGTTCAAATAGCCTCGGCTATCACCTCATTATGTCCGGTCGTGATGGTCAAGTGGATTAAGGCGTCTTGTACATACCAGTTGCGTTGCTTCTGGGAGTATGGGTTCGAGTCACTTCTGGGGTGTGAGTTTTCAGTTGCATATGTCCTGGGGACCATTCAGGCTTGTTCGCATTTGTGTTCCTCACGTGTTGCCCCAAAGAATGAGGTGATTTGGTAAAATGCTATGCCCAAGATAACTATCCGAGTGCCGGCGGTGGGGTGGTTCAAATACCCTCGGCTATCACCTCATTATGTCCGGTCGTGATGGTCAAGTGGATTAAGGCGTCTTGTACATACCAGTTGCGTTGCTTCTGGGAGTATGGGTTCGAGTCACTTCTGGGGTGTGAGTTTTCAGTTGCATATGTCCTGGGGACCATTCAGGCTTGTTCGCATTTGTGTTCCTCACGTGTTGCCCCAAAGAATGAGGTGATTTGGTAAAATGCTATGCCCAAGATAACTATCCGAGTGCCGGCGGTGGGGTGGTTCAAATAGCCTCGGCTATCACCTCATTATGTCCGGTCGTGATGGTCAAGTGGATTAAGGCGTCTTGTACATACCAGTTGCGTTGCTTCTGGGAGTATGGGTTCGAGTCACTTCTGGGGTGTGAGTTTTCAGTTGCATATGTCCTGGGGACCATTCAGGCTTGTTCGCATTTGTGTTCCTCACGTGTTGCCCCAAAGAATGAGGTGATTTGGTAAAATGCTATGCCCAAGATAACTATCCGAGTGCCGGCGGTGGGGTGGTTCAAATAGCCTCGGCTATCACCTCATTATGTCCGGTCGTGATGGTCAAGTGGATTAAGGCGTCTTGTACATACCAGTTGCGTTGCTTCTGGGAGTATGGGTTCGAGTCACTTCTGGGGTGTGAGTTTTCAGTTGCATATGTCCTGGGGACCATTCAGGCTTGTTCGCATTTGTGTTCCTCACGTGTTGCCCCAAAGAATGAGGTGATTTGGTAAAATGCTATGCCCAAGATAACTATCCGAGTGCCGGCGGTGGGGTGGTTCAAATAGCCTCGGCTATCACCTCATTATGTCCGGTCGTGATGGTCAAGTGGATTAAGGCGTCTTGCACATACCAGTTGCGTTGCTTCTGGGAGTATGGGTTCGAGTCACTTCTGGGGTGTGAGTTTTCAGTTGCATATGTCCTGGGGACCATTCAGGCTTGTTCGCATTTGTGTTCCTCACGTGTTGCCCCAAAGAATGAGGTGATTTGGTAAAATGCTATGCCCAAGATAACTATCCGAGTGCCGGCGGTGGGGTGGTTCAAATAGCCTCGGCTATCACCTCATTATGTCCGGTCGTGATGGTCAAGTGGATTAAGGCGTCTTGTACATACCAGTTGCGTTGCTTCTGGGAGTATGGGTTCGAGTCACTTCTGGGGTGTGAGTTTTCAGTTATATATATATATATATATATATATATATATATATATATATATATATATATATATATATATATATATATATATATATATATATATATATATATATATATAGACATATGTCGTACCTAGTAGCGAGAACGCACTTCTCGGCCAACTATGCAAGGCCCGATTTGCCTAATAAGCCAAGTTTTCCTGAATCAATATATTTTCTCTATTTTTTTCTTTGAAATGATAAAGCTACCCATTTCATAATGTATGTGGTCAATTTTTTTTTATTGGAGTTAAAATTAACGTAGATATATGACCGAACCTAACCAACCCTACCTAACCTAAGCTAACCTATCTTTATAGGTTAGGTTAGGTTAGGTAGCCGAAAAAGTTAGGTTAGGTTAGGTTAGGTAGGTTAGGTAGTCGAAAAACAATTAATTCATGAAAACTTGGCTTATTAGGCAAATCGGGCCTTGCATAGTAGGCAGAGAAGTGCGTTCTGGCTACTAGGTACGACATATATATATATATATATATATATATATATATATATATATATATATATATATATATATATATATATATATATATATATATATATATATATATATATATATGAATGAAAACTCACACCCCAGAAGTGACTCGAACCCATACTCCCAGAAGCAACGCAACTGGTAACTACAGGGCGCCTTAATCCGCTTGACCATCACGGCCGTCAAAAGGAAGTGATAGCCGAGGCTATTTGAGCCACTTCCCCGACGGCAACTCGGATGGTAATCTTGGGCATAGCATTTCACCAAATCACCTCATTCTTTGGGGCACACGTGAGGAACACAAATATTTGTGTTCCTCACGTGTGTTCTGTTGTTCCTCCACGCCTTTTTGTTCAGTTTCTTCGCTTCCATACATGCCCTATTATACCATGGATTCTTCTGTTGCTTCTCGGATTTTTCCCTTTGGGCCGGGATGAACCTGTTTACTGCCTCCTGATACTTTTGGGTGACAGTCCATCATACCCTGTACAGACTTGTCTCTGAGGTCTGTGTCCCAAGGTATTTCACTTAGGAAACTTCTCATCTGTTCATAATTCCCCTTTCGGTATGCCAGCCTTTTGATTCCTAGTTCTTTTTGGGGGGAGATAAGTCCTAGCTCTACCAGGTACTCAAAGTTCAATACACTGTGGTCACTTATTCCCAAGGGCGCTTCCATCTTAACTTCCCTTATATCCCATTCATTTAGGGTAAATATCAAATCAAGCATTGCTGGTTCATCTTCTCCTCTCATTTTTGTTGGTTCTTTGGTGTGCTGGCTTAGAAAGTTTCTTGTTGCCACGTCCAGCAGCTTAGCTCTCCATGTTTCTGGTCCTCCATGCGGGTCTCTGTTCTTCCAATCTATCTTCCCATGGTTGAAGTCTCCCATAATTAGTAGTCCATATCCATTCCTGCTAGCAACAGAAGCTGCTCTTTCTATTATGTTAATGGTG
This sequence comes from Procambarus clarkii, assembly GCF_040958095.1. Classification (NCBI taxonomy): domain Eukaryota; kingdom Metazoa; phylum Arthropoda; class Malacostraca; order Decapoda; family Cambaridae; genus Procambarus; species Procambarus clarkii. Next base: position 2,944,328 of record NC_091234.1, on the reverse strand, counting down.
GCCATGTTGTTTCTATCATATTCCTGTCTAGGTCTTCTGTCATTTGGTGGTGGATTATATATGACTGCGACTATAATCTTTTTCCCTCCATTTGTTACAGTACCTGCTATGTAGTCACTGAAACCTTCACAGCCCTGAATATCCATCTCCTCAAAATCCCAACCTTTTCTTACCAGCAGAGCTACACCACCCGCACCTCTTCCTTCCCTCTCTTTCCTCATAACATAATAGTCCTGTGGGAACACTGCATTTGTTATCGTTTTCGTGATCTTTGTTTCTGTGAGGGCTATTATGTCTGGGTTTTCCTCTAGTACCAGTTCTCCAAGCTCATTTGCTTTATTTGTAATTCCATCTATGTTAGTGTACATCGCTTTGAGGCTCACTTTCTTCTGTCCCTTCTCAAATCGCCTCCTTGGTGAATGTTCTGCTGGTGGGGGAGGCTGTTCCATGGGTGTGAGGACCTGTGAGGTGGATAACAGGGTCTCAGAGGATACTGGGATGAGGGGCGGGGGATCCAGTGAAGGGGGAGGGACAGGGAGGGTATGGGGTGAAAGGGGAGGGAGGACGGGAAGGAAAGGGGGGGAGGGAGGACTAGGGAGGAGGGGAGGGGTAGAAGGGTGGGGATTGGGTGTGGGGGGAGGGAGATTTGGCTGAACATTTGAGTGGGGGCAGGGAGGGTTTGGGGTAGGGGGGTTTTCTATGCAGAGGAGGGAGGCGGGGTTGTCCTCCCTTCTGGTGTTACTGGGTAGCTGGTTGTGGCTTCCCCCCTCGCCTCTGGGGGTGTTGTGCTGGGAGCTGTGACTTCCTGGTTTTCCCCTCTCGCCCTGCACCTCTTCCTTGCTTCTGCCACCACGGCTCTCTCCTCCCTTGTCATGTCTCTCTGGAGGAATACATTTTTTAATTTTCCCCCATTTTTCAGGGAGCTCTTCCTTGATAGGATCTTCTCCTTTGTGTTCTCGTTTGCAAACACTATCTTTATCATTCGGTCTCGGTCTTTGTTGTACCGGCCTAGCCTGAAAACCTTCTCAATGCTATGCTCAGCCCCTTCCATGTCTAGTGCCTTTAGTACTTCATTCACTGCTGCTTTGTCCTTGTCATTCCACTCTGTCCTATTAGATCCTTCCTGCTCCTTAATACCCACAGCAACCACTGATCTGTTCCTTTCCAGCAGTTGGCTAGTGGAGCGTGCCGCCTCCTGCGAGGTGGCTGCTTTCATGGCCACCTCCATCACTGCAGTCATTACTTCAGAGTTATTTTTTTTTAGTATTTCCGCAAATGTTGCTTTTATTGTGGCATTCTCATCCAGAAAACTATTACCACCTTCTCCCTGGGTGGTTTTCTGATTCTCAGCCTCGATACCATTCTCTTTGAGGGCTCTAATCTTCTCCTTTGCTGCTGTCAGCTCTCTTTTCAGGTTGCTTATTTCGTTCTTCATTTCCTGCATCATTTCTTGCATCTCACTCTTGATGTCCTCCAGAAACTGGGCGAACATTTCCTTCATCTCGTCACCTTGGCTCTTTCCTGTTCCCCTGGGACCTCTGGCTGCCATGTTTGACCCTGTTGGGATGGGGGAGGGAGAGAGAGAGAGAGAGGAAGAGAGAGAGAAAGAGAGAGAGAGAAAGGGAGTGACAAAGGGAGAGATAAATGGGTGGGTGGGGGGGGGATCCGACCCTTCCACTGAAGTGAGAAGAAAGTAGAAGGGGAGGGGGGGGGAGGAGATGGAGAAAGAGGCGGGAGGGAGAGAGAGGAGAGGGAGAGAGTGGGTGAGGGAGAGAGCGGGTGAGGGAGAGAGCGGGTGAGGGAGAGAGCGGGTGAGGGAGAGAGGGGGGGAGGTGTGTGTGTGTGTGGGCAGAGAGGGAGGGGGAAGGAAAGAGAGGGAGGGAGAGGGGGAGGGAGAGGGGGAAGGAAAGAGTGGGAGGGAGAGGGGGAGGGGGAGAGAGAGAGAGAGAGAGAGAGAGAGAGAGAGAGAGAGAGAGAGAGAGAGAGAGAGAGAGAGAGAGAGAGAGAGAGAGAGAGAGAGAGAGAGAGAGATATAGAGAGAGCAGGAGAGAGAGATCAGGAGAGAGAGAGCAGGAGAGAGATAGTGGGAGTGGGAGAGAGGGAGAGTGGGGAGGGGAAGAGTGTGTGTATAGGCGATGCGGGGGGCTGGGGGTGGGGGGGGGCGGAGATGGCGACTAAGTCAGGTCAGGTCAGATGGTGGGGTCAAGAGGGGGGGGGGGGATAGTAAGATCCTATCCCAGGTGTTAATGCCTTTTCCCCTGACTGAACAATTGTGTGTGTGTGTGCACGTGTGTGTGTGTCTGTTTTAGCGTGTGCACACTTGTGTGCGTGTATACGTACGTGGGCGGGCGTGCTTGTATGTGTCAAGATATCCCTTATGCGTTACCTCTGCCTAAATGAGCCACTCTGAGATTTTTAAATATATATGATATCCTGAACGAGAATTTGATAATCTTTTACCTCAATCTGTACACCTGATTAATTGACCAGAGAGGGGGTACATACCAGTCTGCCTCCCGCTCACACAACCAGATGAGTAAGCCATGTATGATGACGATGGTTATCCTTCGTTGTCTCCCACTAGGTGATTCACTAAGTGCTGGTAGATTGATGAGGTCGGTTCTTCTCTGTCTACACAAAGCTCTGGAGTCAGTCACTGTATCGTTATGTGACAGTTCACTAATTCACTGTACCACTGATCACAGTCACCACTCACAGCACAATCAGGTAGTTCCACGGCGGGTCGTCCCACCCGGTCAGGTCACACACTTACATGCACGGTGATGCCCTAGCTCCACTATCGGTTTCTTCGCCAAATCTTCGCACTATCGCTAGCGATATGACTATGTTATGTTGCACCCTGCAAGCTACACACTGCGAGAGGCCAAATACTATGATCTAGCCTCTATACTCCTTCAATGTCCCGAGAAATTGACGAATTTCCGCGGACCTCACTAATCGTGTGTGTCTCCTACCGTCTCCCGCGGTGTGTGTCTCCCGTGTGTGTGTGTGTGTGTGTGTGTGTGTGTGTGTGTGTGTGTGTGTGTGTGTGTGTGTGTGTGTGTGTGTGTGTGTGTGTGTGTGTGTGTGTGTGTGTGTGTGTGTGTGTGTGTGTGTGTGTGTGTGTGTGTGTGTGTGTGTGTGTGTGTGTGTGTGTGTGTGTGTGTGTGTGTGTGTGTGTGTGTGTGTGTGTGTGTGTGTGTGTGTGTGTGTGTGTGTGTGTGTGTGTGTGTGTGTGTGTGTGTGTGTGTGTGTGTGTGTGTGTGTGTGTGTGTGTGTGTGTGTGTGTGTGTGTGTGTGTGTGTGTGTGTGTGTGTGTGTGTGTGTGTGTGTGTGTGTGTGTGTGTGTGTGTGTGTGTGTGTGTGTGTGTGTGTGTGTGTGTGTGTGTGTGTGTGTGTGTGTGTGTGTGTGTGTGTGTGTGTGTGTGTGTGTGTGTGTGTGTGTGTGTGTGTGTGTGTGTGTGTGTGTGTGTGTGTGTGTGTGTGTGTGTGTGTGTGTGTGTGTGTGTGTGTGTGTGTGTGTGTGTGTGTGTGTGTGTGTGTGTGTGTGTGTGTGTGTGTGTGTGTGTGTGTGTGTGTGTGTGTGTGTGTGTGTGTGTGTGTGTGTGTGTGTGTGTGTGTGTGTGTGTGTGTGTGTGTGTGTGTGTGTGTGTGTGTGTGTGTGTGTGTGCGCGCGCGCGCGCGGGCGCTGTGACATTTTGTGCAGCTAGAGGAAGTTGCTGGATTCACGAGGCCAGGAGCGAACTAATGAATCGTCCAGCTGACTGTGTTGTCAGAGGCGGGTGAGGAGTGTTGCCGCCGTCTGACAGTTCCAAGTATATTATTTCACTATGTGGATCCAATATAGTTTTTTTAGTAAACTTATTTTCGATTTTAATACTGTGTTTGAGTGAGCCTTCATCTATAGGGCTATCTGAGTAAATCATTTGTATCGCTAAACTTTGCACCTGACATTGAGTCCTTGGTTTGTGACAATGAATAAGATCACCGAGAAGGGTTGTTGGGACACAAATACAAACAGCAGCTGGCGACCTTGATTGAATGACTGAGTAAGAAGGTAAGGATTTATCTGTGTATTTTTTCCAGTATCACGGCGGGCAAGTTCAGCCGAGTGTAACAGAGGTGAGGTTGGATTCCCCACTCGCCAAGGATGCAATTCAAGGCCCGCCCTTGGTAGACTGATGGGCCCCCCCAGGGTGAGCAGTGACCTGGTACAGTGGGGGGGGGGAGGCGAAGACCCGCGGGAATAACCCTAACTACATAAGGAAGGAAAAAAAAATTTTATTATTATTATTTTCTACCACAGACGTGGCCACACATTTACAATGCTAACCAGCATATATACATTTTCTTCTGTCCTCCATGGACAGGGTTAGAGAAGTGTTAAACATATAGTTCAAGGGTTTATGGAACACTCAACCACAGAAGGTGATTCGGTGCTTTTAAAATGCTAAGCTAACCTACATACGTAAATACATAGATACACAGATTTTCGTATGCCCTACATAAAGTGGTAGATGTGTCTTTTACATAGTGTCATTAATGTACATTCACAAAGGTAAAATGTAATTCTGATCAGCTTCCGTATATACTTTATACCCATACATATACATACACACACATATACATACATATATATACACACACACATGCATTCACATACATTTGTCTCATTTACTCTGACAGGGTATGGTAGCTGATAAAGAAACTAGTGTGCAATTAAGCACTTAATCACTGAAGGTGATGAAGGTGCTTTTACAAGCTCAGGTTATATAGTTACATCATATATATACATTGTATGATTGATATATTACATGGTCAATCTTGGATACAAGTCCAATATATCATCAAGCGTTCCAGTACTCATATAGTAACTACAGAGTTCAGCATACCTTAGCCCAGGAGGGCGAAAGTCAGTCAGTATGGACCATTCTACAATATAATGTTCAAGAGAGTGCATGTTTTCTCTTTCACAAAGTTGACACATTTTTTTTATTTAATTTTTATAAAAGAAATATACAAAGTATAGCACAATATACATGAACAGAAGAACAAGAACATTACAACAAAACATAAGCAGAAACACAAGCAGAAACACAGGCATAAAAGAGAACACTGCAGTACAAGACCCTAGAAACTCCGGGGACATTAGTCCGAATACAAAATGAAACATATTAATGGACATACAACAAACGGACGCATTACGGACATGGAAAGACACAACAAACATACACAGAATAAACCAGACACTCACACATATACAAAATTTTTGTTTTATAAAAGAAATACACAGTATACAAACCAGACAATAGAAAACAAACATACATACATACAGGACAAACATAAACACACAAACAAACAAAAAACAGTACGTTACAAATAAATAACACGACATAAATAACATAAAACAGTCACACCCACAAAAAACGGAAGTACAGAAATACAGACAGTAAACACAAAACAAGCCCATCCCAACAACCCAAACTCAGGTGCAGATTAGTACATAACAACAACAGGCCTCATAAATCACCGATACAGAGGCATAAATACAGAGCTACAGGAAACAACAAAAAATAAAAACAAAAAACGTGTGAAGACATAAACAGGGAAATACAGAGATAACATAAACACAACAATGCCGCACACCTAATAAAGCAATGTCACAAGGACAAGATAAGAAACACACGCACACAAGCGACATACACAACCACACCGCCCGCCACCCCAACACAATACACAGGGCGAGCGCAACGACACGAAAGAAAAAAACACCAAACACCCACAACCGCACACAACCACAACACAAACACACACACCAAATGCAAAGCACAAAACATACAAGAAAACAAGCCATGCAGGGGCAAGAACAACACCCACACGCACAGACAAGGACACCCACCTGTGCACGCAGGCACCAGGGAAACATCACGCACAACACAGACAGAAACCAAACACACCAATAAACCAATCACTCATACTTCTCCGGGTACTCCCGAGCAGGAAACCGTAAACAATAAGCCTCCCAAACAAGTTGGTCACTTTCAGGAATCAGACACCCAGGAGCTGCAGTAGGCCGAGGCATCGAATTTGGCACTCCCGAGACAAAACACTGCGCTCGTGGAACCCAAATGGTAGAAGGGCACCAGGGAACAGGACGCACCAAGTCAGTACACTTAAAAGTCGCAGTTGCTGTAGATTCGTCGAGCACCTCGCCGGTCGAGATGACAAAAGGGACGGGTTTCCCCCGAGAACGCTGGACACACGGGCGCACACTGGGAAGCACATGTGACTGCACGGCAGGCCGCACACCGGCCCGCCCACTAGGGCGTGCACACCGTTCGGTGTCAGGAACCGCACTGAGACCCGCGGAGGGTGGCTCCGCAGGGGCCCCACCAACCGGAACAGGAGCAGAGGCCCCCGCTTCACATCTTTCGTCAACACCACCACAAGGTCGCTCTTACCAGGGGCAACTGCCCACTGAGGGGAGCCACCAGCAGGAGGCACAGCATCCAACTCAGAAGGCACCACAGGAGGCAACTCAGCGTCGGCTACATCATCATCCTCCATTGCATCACGCTCCTCAGCCCACGACCGGCGAGGTGACGCACCCCGAGCCGAGCGACGGCGCTTAAAAAGAGGCTGCTGGTCGTCGAAGCTCTCACCCCCAACAAGCGGTGTCCCAGAAGAACCATCGACAGGCGGCTCCAAAATCGGGGCAGCACGTTCACGCAGAACAGCAGCCTCAACAACGCGGGGCAAAAAGCCACCACCAGGAACGGAGACCGGAGTCGGAGAAGGAAGAGACACAACAGGCGGATGGGAAGACGTCAGCACACATGAGGTATCCAGGGAGGGCGACGGAACATGCAGAATGGAAGAGGTACTCGTCAACGAGGAAACCCCCAGAGGCGACGAGGCAGAGGACGTGGGTGGAGACACATACCACCGCACCGTCAGCCCCTGGAAGCACATGGCCCCCAGCAGGAGACGCAGGCACCACCCCTACAGCATCCTCCAAGGCCATCGGATGCGGATGCACCTCCACAGTCATCGAACGAGGAAGGTCCGAAACAGGCGTTCCCAGGTCCCCTGAGCTCACCGGCAGGGCAGACACATCCGGTCCAGACGTAGCGACATCCGAAACCGCCTCGGGATCCACACCAGGCACTAGCACAGAGCGAGAATCCGCCGGGGAGTCCACATGCACAGATAAGCGAGGAAAATCATCCTCTAGGAAGACAGAAGGGGCATCTGTACGAGGAGCGTCACAATTGGTTACGACGTGGCCCTCAGCACCACACCGGAAACACGTTCGGGTCTGCCCCTGATAGAAAGTCCTCAGAGACAGCCCACGATACGAGACCCTGGACGGTATAGGGCTAGTGAGCCGCATGACAAGCGTTCGTAAACCCAGCCAGACCCCCTTCAGTCGGCCCGCACTCAGTGTTGAACCAGTGCTTCACCACGGACCCAAACCGCGTAAACAAGGCCATGAGGGTCACCTCGGGGAAGGTCACTGGCACGCCGTGAATACTCACAAACGTCAAGGGCCCCCAGGGATCCGAGATCTCTACAGACACAGCCGAAGCCGGAAGAGGAAGCGTGCGGCCATTCCAGCGGGCTACAAACTCCTGGTACACATGAGACGTGGCGAATGATACCGCAACACGGGCGGGCGACAACTTCTCTAGGCCCAGGAGCTCGGGGACGTCAACACGGAGGACGTCGAGGAGGGCAACTTCTACAACGGGCCAATCCACATCAGCAGAAAAATCCAGCCGCACAGTGTCTATTCTTCTAATACGGCTAGTACCAGCCCCGTCCATACTGGCAGGTGGGGCCCCGACCAGCGGGAGCTCCACACCCCCCCACAGCAACCGCCACTCAGCAACGGCAGACGACCACTGACAGCCAGAGCTCGACGTCTGCACCCTCTGATGGCGCAGCCAGGAATCACTACAAAGTTGACACATTGTGTATTCGACATTTGGGTTTTGAGAAAGCTGCCAGATACGTTTATATCCCAGGCGTGTTCTGGCAACTATAACATCACATTGCCGGGTTCTTGTTCTATTAGTCCCATATGTGAATGTCTCCTCACGATATCTATCATAATATTTAATGCTACAACTTTCAGGTCTTTGAGAATTTGTTAGGTCGGTGAGATTTTCATTAGATATTTGTTTAAGTAGTCTTTTTTTCACTGCTAATGAAACACCCATATCAATTTCTACCACTGGTTTTCTGCAGGCTGACTTAGCAAGCATATCAACAGTGTCATACCTTGAGAGGCCAACATGTGATGGTATCCATAGGAATTTAATCTCAAATCTGTTTTCTTTGGCAGCTAAAACATTCATTCGAATATCACTGACCATTTTCTGGGTGTCACTATGTGCGTTCAATGCCAGGAGTGCACTCTGCGAGTCACAGTATATAAGTCCACTGCCTTTGTCCCTTAAAAATTCAGTGGCAAGGTATATGCCTGCAAGTTCGGTTTGAGTTGTACTTGCCCAGTCATTGACGCGCTTCATTGCTGTATGTACGAGAGAAGATTGTTCAAATATGTTACATGCACATCCGGCACATCGTCCACCTTCTTCTACAGAGCCGTCGGTATAGCACTGATAAACATCGTTACCCATACTCTGAGTACTTTCAGTGATGCTTTTCAGTGTTAACTGTTTTAAGGTGGCATAATCTTTATAAATTAAAAGTTGTTCAATTTGCTTATAAATTTATTTATGAAATGGTTATAGAAAGGGCTGCAACTGGTCCAAGTTCCACCATCACACCCTAAACAGAAAAGGAGAAAAAAAATACACAACGTATTATGCAACGATTTTTCAACATTTTCAAATAATCTCAGGGAACACATGTGTCAACTAAAATCCTTTCAATAACACTCAGATATTAAAATTAGCATATAATAAAGGAATGCTGTGAGTAGTTTTATCAAAAAAGTGTTTAGTGCAATAATATAATTATTCAAATATACCCTTCCAAAAATATGCAATATATGATGTTTATAAATTTTTATAAAATCAACAAATGGACTTTGGACTAAAATGTCTACAATGTACTGTAGAAGCGAAAACTCTACATATAAGGTGTAATTTGCATGTAAATTGATTAATAAATGAAAGCCATGAAGTACTTTGAAGTTGTAAATTACTTTCCTGAGTAAAATAAAGATCAAAGTTCAGCCACCTGTAGCTGAGCTTGACTTCGACAGATTTCGTTCATAATTGGCACCCTTGCAGATAGGCATCCATTGAGCAAGGTGTGCAAGTTTCATGCAAATCCCTTGATAACAAACGAAAAAAAAATTGGCCAAAAAAAAAGAAGAAAAAACAAAAAAAAAAATTACATATAAATATATTGCACATACATATTACAATTATTACATGAGTTTGTGCTTCTACAGCACATAGTAGACATTTTAGTTGACACATGTGTTCCCTGAGATTATTTGAGAATGTTGAACATTCGTTGCATAATACGTTGTGTATTTTTTTTCTCCTTTTCTGTTTAGGGTGTGATGGTGAAACTTGGACCAGTTGCAGCCCTTTCTATAACCATTTCATAAATAAATTTATAAGCAAATTGAACAACTTTTAATTTATAAAGATTATGCCCCCTTAATAATATAGTGTGCACACTATCTTTCTTGGGCGCATTTACAAAATCAACTGATAGATCCCAGTTATCCCATGGAGTAATTGGCTGATTAATCATTAGTTGAGTTGGGTACATATTTAATATTTTGATGGAGTTGGCTACCATGTAGAACCAATATACATAATCAGATTTTGTTCTTCTTCTATAGACCTCAGGTGAGTGCAGCATATTAGAAAGTTTAGCTTGAAACTTCATGTGTTGTCAAAATCTAATCAATGCCTTCACGCCGAAAACTGTGCTAATAGACAAAATTCTCTAACTTATGGTAGGTAATTTTAACTCTGCTCTCATATTACCTATTCTCGTGGAATTTGGAGCCCCAAGGATGAGACGCATAGCTTCATTTTGCAAGGTTTCAAGAGATTTCAGCTGTTTGTCAGTATACAGTGTGAGATGTAGAGCATTTTAGAACATAAGAACAAAGGCAACTACAGAAGGCCTATTGGTCCATACGAGGAAGCTCCTATTTATAACCACCCAAAACCACTCATATACATGTCCAACCCATGCTTGAAACAATCGAGGGACCCCACCTCCACAATGTTACGTGGCAATTGGTTCCACAAATCAACAACCCTGTTACTGAACCAGTATTTACCCAAGTCTTTCCTAAATCTAAACTTATCCAATTTATACCCATTGTTTCGCGTTTTGTCTTGTGTTGATACTTTTAATACCCTATTAATATCCCCTTTGTTATGTCCATTCACCCACTTGTAAACCTCTATCATGTCACCCCTAACTCTTCGCCTTTCCAGTGAATGCAACTTAAGCTTTGTTAATCTTTCTTCATATGAAAGATTTCTAATTTGGGGAATTAACTTAGTCATCCTACGCTGGACACGTTCAAGTGAATTTATATCCATTCTATACTATGGCGACCAAAACTGAACTGCATAATCTAAATGGGGCCTAACTAGAGCAAGATATAGCTTGAGAACCACACCAGGTGTCTTGTTACTAACGCTGCGGTTAATAAATCCGAGTGTCCTATTTGCCTTATTACGAACATTCATGCATTGATCCTTTTGTTTTAAATTCTTACTAATCATAACTCCCAGATCCCTTTTGCAATCCGACTTCGCAATCTCAACATCTAGCTCGTATCTTGTAGCTCTATCATCATTACCTAACCTCAGAACTTTACATTTATCAGCATTAAACTGCATCTGCCAATCCTTTGACCATTTCAAAACCCTATCTAGATCAACTTGAAGTGATTGTGAGTCCTCCTCCGAATTAATTTCCCTAACGATTTTCGTATCATCGGCAAATTTGCAAATGTTGCTACTCAAACCTGAATCTAAATCATTTATATATATTATAAACAACAGAGGTCCCAAGACAGAGCCTTGAGGCACTCCACTTACAACATTTTCCCACTCTGACTTGACTCCATTTATACTAACTCTCTGTTTCCTTTGGTATAGCCATGCCTTAATCCAGCTTAATATAGCACCCCCAATACCATGAGCCTCTATCTTTTTAATCAGTCTTTCATGTGGCACTGTATCAAAAGCTTTGCTAAAGTCAAGGTACACAACATCACAATCCTTACCACTATCAACTGCTCAACTATGCTAGAATAAAAAGATAACAAATTTGTTAAACATGAACGGCCATTTATAAAACCATGTTGCGACTCAATTATTAATTTGTTTTTCAAGATGAAGACGAATTTTATTTGCTATTTTAGATTCGAGTAACTTTCCCACAATAGATGTTAGGCTAATTGGTCGATAGTTAGACGCAAGTGATCTATCTCCTTTCTTAAAAACTGGTATCACATTAGCAACTTTCCAAAACTCTGGCACTCTGCCTGACTCTATTGATTTATTTAATATGGTTGACAGTGGGTCACAAAGCTCCTCTTTGCATTCTTTAAGCACCCTGGCAAACACTTCATCCGGCCCTGGGGATTTGTTTGGTTTGAGTTTTACTATTTGTTTAAGAACATCCTCCCTGGTAACTGCTATCCTCGTCAACCTGTCCTCATACCCACCCACATAGACTTGTTCGGCTGAAGGCATATTGTTAAGTTCCTCTTTAGTAAATACAGATACAAAATATTTATTAAAAATACTACTCATCTCTTCATCAATATCTGTTATTTAACCTGTCTCAGTTTTTAATGGACCTATCCTTTCCCTAGTCTTAGTACGATATAAGTGAAAAAACCCTTTAGGATTTGTCTTTGCTTGCCCTGCTATGCGAACTTCATAGTTTCTTTTTGCTTTCCTTTATCTCTTTTTTAACATTTCTAACCAGTTGTACGAATTCCTGTTCTAAAGTGACCTCCCCATTTTTAATCCTTTTGAACCAAGCTCTCTTTTTACCTATAAGGTTCTTCAAATTCTTTGTTATCCACTTTGGGTCATTGGTATTCGATCTATTCAATTTGTATGGTATACTATGTTCCTGTGCTTTGTTTGGAATATTCTTTAATAAGTTATATATTGAATCCACATCGAAATCCCCATTTAAATCACCTATCGCTGGGTTCATGTCTCGCTCCAAAACCGGCCCACACCCCATACCCAAGACTTTCCAATCAATTTGACCCAAAAAATTTCTAAGGCTATTAAAATCAGCTTTTCGAAAATCTGGCACTTTAACAATATTTTCTCCTACAGGTCTATTCCTTTCTATGCTAAATCTGATTTCTTTGTGATCACTGTTCCCTAGCTCACTCCCTATTTCGATGTCATTAATTTGTGTTTCCCTGTTAGTTAACACTAAATCTAAAATATTATTTTCCCGTGTTGGTTCCTTAATGTGTTGCGTAAGAAAGCAATTGTCAATTAATTCTAGAAAATCTTCTGCTTCACTATTTCCTGTTTTGTTCAACCAGTTTACTCTGCTAAAATTAAAGTCACCCATGACATAAATACTGTTAGATCTAGATGCTCTAGATATTTCATCCCATAGGTGCTTTGCTTCCATTCTGTCTAAATTTGGTGGCCTATATATAACTCCTATTATAATATTATTTGCTTTTTCGTTTAATTCTATCCAAATAGTTTCTGTGTGTGGCTCAGTTTTGATTCCCTCTTTGAGACTACATTTCAAATTGTCCCTAACATATATGGCTACTCCACCTCCTCGTCTAATATATCTATCTGTGTGAAATAGTTTAAATCCATTTATTTGATATTCAGCTAATAGTTCTCTATTTTCTACATTCATCCACGTTTCGGTAAGTGCAATAATATCTATTTTTTTCTGTGCAGACAAGAGCATTTAATTCATTAATTTTATTTCTTAGACTTCTACTGTTAGTGTAATATATCCTAAGTGAATTGTTATTTTGAGGCCCTTCTCTTTCCCTGATCATTTTGCCAATTTCTTTCTCCCACAAACACATACTTTTATTATCTCCTTCTTCCAAATCAATTCCCATACCTCTATCTACTAACAGTTTAAACCCAAACAAACACCTCTAACCACTTCTTCCAACGAGTTCGCAACAGCAACAACCCCAGCTCTCGATAGATGCACCCCATCACGAGCATACATTCCATTTCTTCCATAGAAGTGTTCCCAGTTGTCTATGAAAGATATTGCATTTGATTTGCAATATCTTTCCAGCCGGCAATTGACACCAAGTGCCCTCGATATCCATTCATTTCCCACTCCATTTCTTGGAAGAATGCCACATATGATCGGGATTCCTCCCTTGCTCCTAACTAATTCTATGGCTGTTTTATACCTCTGAATCAGTTCCTCACTCCTAACTCGACCAACATCATTTCCTCCCACGCTAATGCAAATAATGGGAATGTTCCCATTTCCAGCCATAATATCATTCATGTTGTTTATAATATCACCAATGCCAGCTCCGGGATAGCAAACCCTTAACCTGTTCCCCCTATCTCTAGCACAATACGTTCTATCCAAATACCTTATCTGGGAATCTCCCACAACTAAGGTTTGCTTAGGTACTTCCTTTACTCTCTGAGGGGCCTGCGCTTGCTTGCTCTTCGTTGCTTTCCCTTTTGCGCGATCCGCAGTCTCACCACAGCACTCGTCCTCCAAAACGTCAAATGAATTAGAAGTTGCTATGGCGTTTGAAGGCGGCTTTATCAAAGTCTTCTTAAGGCCCCTGTCTTTCACAACTCTCCAAGACGAGGTCCCTTTACTACTGGTCTCCTCCTTCGTTACTTCTCGATGTTGTTTCAGCTGACGCACCTCCTCCCGCAGAGAGTCCAACTCTGTCCTCAGGGCTCCCACTAGAGTCACCAGGTCCTTCACTACAACTTCCATATTGCTATGATAATATAACAACACTCAGGAGCTCCGGTTAACACACCCTCTCACTGAGACTATCTGCGCTTGACTGCGTCCTACATGAGTGACCTGAACCAGCGTTCTGGTTCTGGTGAATAGTCACCTGCCTTAACCGACTCGGCCATGATGGTCCGACCAATCTGGAACGCCACTGAATTCTCTGGGAGATTATGCAGGCCACAGATAAACACTAGGTAGTGAAACAATCAACAGGAAGTGATATCATTAGTACTCTGCAGCTTCACTAAGTACGTAAAAATGAAGGTAGCCTTAAAAGGACAATATTGGCCCATACAAGGCAGCTCTTTTTTGTATCTACCCAACCTCATTCATATATGTTCAGCCCACGCTTGAAACAACCAAGGGACTCCACTTCTATTATGTTATGCAGTATTAATGCACAAATCAACAACCCTATAACAGAATCAGTATTTACCAAGGTCTTTCCTAAATCTAAACTAATCTAGTTTATACCCATTGTTTCATATTCTGTCGAATGAATTTCAGCTTTGCAAATTTGTCTTCTTATAACATATTTCTAATTTGGTGGATAAACTAAGTCGTCCTACGCTGTTCGCGTTCTAGTAAATTTATATCCATTCCAAGGAACTAGGTAGTGACAACATCATTAATACACTCACCGTCACTAGGTAGTGTTAGACCCCAATATCACAAGCTTATCGTTTATAACCGAACTCAATTACGGGCTCACTATAGCCCGAGCTACACGGAAATTTTGATCTTAGTAGATAGATTTAAAACAACAAAAACTAGGCAGTGACATCGTCATTAATACCCATTAATACAATAGACGGTGACAACATTAATACCCTCACTATCACTAGGTTGAGACAACAACGTAACTGTCTTTACCATCATGAATGTTGTGAAAGTTCTCGTCTAAGATTGTCGATCTCAGTGTTCTTAAACAAATAGTAAAACTCAAACCAAACAAATCCCCAGGGCCGGATGAAGTGTTTGCCAGGGTGCTTAAAGAATGCAAAGAGGAGCTTTGTGACCCACTGTCAACCATATTAAATAAATCAATAGAGTCAGGCAGAGTGCCAGAGTTTTGGAAAGTTGCTAATGTGATACCAGTTTTTAAGAAAGGAGATAGATCACTTGCGTCTAACTATCGACCAATTAGCCTAACGTCTATTGTGGGAAAGTTACTCGAATGTATAATAGCAAATAAAATTCGTCTTCATCTTAAAAAACATAAATTAATAATTGAGTCGCAACATGGTTTTATAAATGGCCGTTCATGTTTAACAAATTTGTTATCTTTTTATTCTAGCATAGTTGAGGCAGGTGATAGTGGTAAGGATTGTGATGTTGTGTACCTTGACTTTAGCAAAGCTTTTGATACAGTGCCACATGAAAGACTGATTAAAAAGATAGAGTCTCATGGTATTGGGGGTGCTATATTAAGCTGGATTAGGGCATGGCTATACCAAAGGAAACAGAGAGTTAGTATAAATGGAATCAAGTCAGAGTGGGAAAATGTTGTAAGTGGAGTGCCTCAGGGCTCTGTCTTGGGACCTCTGTTGTTTATAATATATATAAATGATTTAGATTCAGGTTTGAGTAGCAACATTTGCAAATTTGCCGATGATACGAAAATCGGTAGGGAAATTAATTCGGAGGAGGACTCACTATTACTTCAAGTTGATCTAGATAGGGTTTTGAAATGGTCAAAGGATTGGCAGATGCAGTTTAATGCTGATAAATGTAAAGTTCTGAGATTAGGTAATGATGATAGAGTTACAAGATACGAGCTAGATGGTGATGAGATTGCGAAGTCGGATTGCAAAAGGGATCTGGGAGTTATGATTAGTAAGAATTTAAAACAAAAGGATCAATGCATAAATGTTCGTAATAAGGCAAATCGGACACTTGGATTTATTAATCACAGCGTTAGTAACAAGACACCTGGTGTGGTTCTCAAGCTATATCTTGCTCTAGTTAGGCCCCATTTAGATTATGCAGTTCAGTTTTGGTGGCCATATTATAGAATGGATATAAATTCACATGAACGTGTCCAGCGTAGGATGACTAAGTCAATTCCCCAAATTAGAAATCTTTCATATGAAGAAAGATTAACAAAGCTTAAGTTGCATTCACTGGAAAGGCGAAGAGTTAGGGGTGACATGATAGAGGTTTACAAGTGGGTGAATGGACATAACAAAGGGGATATTAATAGGGTATTAAAAGTATCAACACAAGACAGAACACGAAACAATGGGTATAAATTGGATAAGTTTAGATTTAGGAAAGACTTGGGTAAATACTGGTTCAGTAACAGGGTTGTTGATTTGTGGAACCAATTGCCGCGTAACATTGTGGAGGTGGGGTCCCTTGATTGTTTCAAGCATGGGTTGGACATGTATATGAGTTTGATTGGGTGGTTATAAATAGGAGCTGCCTCGTATGGGCCAATGGGCCTTCTGCAGTTGCCTTTGTTCTTATGTTCTTATATACTTGTCTAACCCGCTCTTGAAACAATCGAGGGACCCCACCTCCACCACGTTACGCGGCAATTGGTTCCACAAATCAACAACCCTGTAACTGAACCAGTATTTACCCAAGTCTTTCCTAAATCTAAACTTATCCAATTTATACCCATTGTTTCGTGTTCTGTCTTGTGTTGATATTTTTAATACCCCACCAACATCCCCCCTGTTATGTCCATTCATCCACTTGTAAACCTCTATCATGTCACCCCTAACTCTTCTCCTTTCCAGTGAATGCAACTTAAGCTTTGTTAATCTTTCTGTAAGATTAACAAAGTATCTGTAAGACCGGCAGTTCTCAAGTGCTCGCCCATCTATATGATAATTGGCTGGTGGAATACCACATGGAATGAGGGCACGGATTTTCTGTACAGAGATAAGGAGGCCACATTCCTCAGCTCTAGTAGCAAAAGCATCGAGCAGAACTTGCATTCTAGGCTCGGTGGCAGCCTGTAAACATATATCATCAGCATAACAAATGACAGTGTCTTCATTATTAGTTGGAAGATCATTAATAAGTTTATGCATCAGAGCGTTGAACAACAAGGGGCTGAGGACCCCTCCTTGTGGAGTTCCCAGTTCATAGTGTTTGCTCTCTGTGCTTTTAACACCATTAAACAAAACATATGCTATTCGATTAGACAAATAGCCCTTTATCCATTTCAGTAATTTTCCTTGTATTCCCAGCTCAGCAAGCTGTTCCAGTATGATTTCTCTGTTTGCTGCATCAAAAGCTGCTGCTAGGTCGATGAAGACTATTTGAGGGGAAGCTTCAATATGTGCGAAGTACTCAGCAAAACAGTGTTGTGTACTGAGCCCAGGCATAAATCCAAACAGTTGAGGTGACAGGTGCCCCTGTATACGATATATGAGTCGGTTAAGAACAATACGTTCAAGCACTTTACAAACACACGATGTTAGAGATATGGGTCTATAATTATCTGAGTGTGGTTTGGGGATGGGAACAATGACACTCTTTGTCCAAGCATCAGGTAATACTCCTTCACGTAAACTCATTATGTACAACACTAATAGTGGATTACCTGGTACGTGTGAGACTAATCTCAGTAGACTGTAAGTAATACCATCCTCTCCAGGAGCAGTTGATTTTCCCATCTTTAGTGCATGATTTAATTCCCATTCAGTTACATCTTTAAGGTCCGACACGTCTACAGCTGTACAGGCAAGATTGATGGTTCGTTGTCTGTTGGGGCGTGTGTCATTAAGTTTGTGCTGTATGTTAATTGGGAGTGAGTCGTAGCTCGATGTTAGTGCCCATTGATCAAGGAGGATGTTTGCTTGTTCTAGTGGGCTGTGGTGCAGTGGTTTGGTTGGGCTGCTTCTAGAGATTTTTTGTATCTTTTCCCAAACTTCAACAAGTGTTGTTTGCTCATTTATACTTTGTAGGAACTCTTCCCAATGTTTATTACGTATTACGTTGCTCATGTCTCTCACCTCTCTATTTGTTACTAGAATTGCATGCAAGTCACCTTGTGCTTTGGTTCGTTTGTACGTATCTCCAAGTTGCTTTACTCGTTCATGTTCTTTAACAAATACGGGGTCAAGGACCCACTTGGGTGGTAGTAGGTGTTGCCCACTTCTGCTAGGCTTACGACCTGTTCCCCAACACACCCACGTGTCATAGTAGGTAGTAATCGTATCAACGAGATCTCTGGAGAAAGCTTGTACATTCGTTATTGTGTAATCTTGATACCATTTTGATATACAATTAATAAAGTGGTCATGCAAGCCATATGGAATATTCATTTTCCGTCTCTGATGTCTATTAGGTACATCACACTGTACCTTATAGGAAGCAGAAACTGCATAGTGATCACTAACTAAGTGATTTACCAACGAACATTCCATCCTATCTTGCACAAGGTTTCTACCCATTACATAATCAAGTCTGCCTCCCAATAAATGAGTTTGGGTATCCGTAGTATACACGGTTAATCTGTTGTCATAAACATATTTGATAAATTTGCATCCATTATCGTTGTTAGTACTGTCTCCCAGCGTAATATGTCTAGCATTAAAATGTCCCATGTATATTGTCCCATGATTGTCTAGATCCGGGAACAATGCTACATTGAGTTTCTGGCTTCTGGCATATACGTTGAGGAATGAAAAGTGGCCTGCTGTAGTTTGTACATGAAAGTTTTTTTTATTTTTATTTTTATTTTTACATGCAAAGCATGCAACTTAAATACAATAAAAACAACACAGAATACAGAACAGAACAAAAGAAAACAATAGACCACCGGCCAGAAGGGCCGACAGCATGTCACAATAAACCACAAACACGATAAAGACACAGAAAAATACAGCATACAACAAGGTATAATACAATGGCATACAAGGTATAATACAACAAGATATAATACAATGGCAAAGTATAATACAATGGCAAACTAGCAAGCACAGTAACATCACAAAACAAAACCGTCATAAAACAAAACATACATCAAAGGCACAACAGGGAACATAACAGTACAAACACAATACATCGCAAACAAAACATAAAGAACAAACACGTACAACAAGTAAAGCACGCCATAACAAACGGAAGGCAAAACAAAATGGCACAACCGAACAAAGAGCACTCGCCAACAGCCTGAAGGGCACACAACATGACATACACAAGCGCATACGACATCCACAACCGAACACACAAATACACAGGAACCGCACACCCACCCACCAGCCATACAAAGAAAACCTACAACATACACCGGAGCATGCAGGAACCGGGAAACAAAACCCACCCCACTCACACACACACACCCCATCCGCACCGTACACAACAGGAAACACAGAATACACAGAAATCATTTTCGAGGAACAGCGTGAGAAATGTACTTCTCCGGGAAAACATCGGAAGGATACTTCGCCTTGTAAGCTTCCCAGACCAAATCTTCAAGGTCGGTAGGGTTTTTGATCCCCCTCGCCCGAGGGGGTATCATAAACTCAGGAACATCTATATCGGGCGGCATTGGCCAACGCCCGAGGTCACTGACGCAAGTCGCATAACGAGGCTGGGGAGCGCCACCCACGCCCGTCGAGGAAGTAGATGACACTGGAGAAGCGAACGAGGGCCGCCGAGACTGCCACGAAGTCGCACACATAGGAGCAGGGGCCGGACGATGAGACTGTAGCACCTCCATGGATACCGCAGGAGACACAGAAGAGACTGCTGGAGACGGAAGAGGCGGCAAGACCGCAGCCGAGGAAACGGGTAACGAGGAAGGGGCCACAGAACTCTCAGAGCGAGCATCCTTTCTCAACACCATCACCAGGCCACCCCGCTCACCACCAACCACAGCAGGGGGAACCACTCCCCACGAAGAACCGGAGCCACCCCACGCAGGCGACGCACCTGAAGCAGGACCCTCGGACACCAGACCAGGAGGGGAGGCCGAAACGCCGGCACCGGCATCCTCAGGCAAGTGTACCTCCGCGACCACCGTAGTGTGCACCACATCCGGAGCCACCCCACCGTCAACGGAAGGACGACACTCGTCGAAGTCGCCAACTTCAGCCCACGCAGAAGAACGCTTAGGCTCGGGCCGCACATCATCAGACCCGGAGGCAGACTCAGCGACCCGCGCAGCACCAGCCGAGCGAACCGACGCACGCCGCAGTACGGCAGCCTCCTCAACCACACGGGGCACCAGGCCAGGCACAGGAGGGAATGCCGGATCCACCCCAGCTCCCAGCACAGCCGGAACAGACGGCGAGGGTGCAGGGACCGGGACAGACACAGCAGAGGAAGAACTGGAAGACGAGGGGTCCGAGCAAACGGCAGTTGGAAGAGGCTCAACGACACCAGCCGGAGCAGGCGGAGCACTAGGCGAGGACACAACCTCCGGAGGAGATGCGGCAACAACAGGGGGCGCAACAGGCGGAGCAACAGCTGATACAGAGGGCACCTCCTCAGCCGAAGAGACGTCCACACCCACCGAATAATCCCCCACAGGAAAGGGCGGAAAATCCTCCTCACTGAAGAGATTCACTGGTGCAACAGCAGGCGCAGAACAGTCAGCAGCCTGATGGCCCAAAAGACCACAACGATAACACGTCCGCGGCTGACGGGCGTAAAACACCCGAACGTTGTACCCCATAAGGCGCACAGAGGACGGAATATCCGCCCGGAGTCTCATGCCCAGGGTGCGAATGTTAGACCTCACACCCTTAAGAGGACTAGAAGACACCACGTTCACCCTCACACTAACAACTGCGCCAAACCGGCCGAAATACCGCCGTAGCAGAGCCTCTGGAAACTCCAAGGGAGCCCCATGCACACTGATGTAAGTAAGTGCACCACTTCTATCCGAGAGGGTTACAGTGCCCGCACCATCTGGCAGGGGCAGTGTCCGCCCCTCGTATCGCCGGAGAAAATCGCGATATGCCACCTCCTCTGCGAACTTCACAATTGCCCTACGGGCCGTTACCAACTCGACCCCATAAATCGCAAATACAGGGACAGAGAGCATTTCACAAGCCAGAGCAATCTCCGGGTAACCAGCCCGCCCAGAGAACTCTAGTCCCACAGACTGAGCCCGGACGACAGGGGGTAGAGGGACACCCATCGTAACGCCACGTCAGCACAGGCGAGCAGAGACACACCCGCCCTCAACCGGCCGAAACTGGCAAACAACACCAACTCTGTACATGAAAGTGATGGTACTGTGTGTGTACATTGTGTGACGTGCTCACAAGAATGTGCGGTAAATCACTTCTGAAGTATGTTAATAGGCCTGTGGCGTTACTGTTATTATAGGATGCATACCCTCTGATCTTTGGTGGGGTTTTGTTTATCATATTGGACGTGTAGGGCTCCTGTAAAGCAATTATATCTATGTTGTTACTGGTAACATATGCAATTAGGTCATTCAGTCTTTTGTTGATGCTACGAATGTTCCAACTAAGAAACCTAATGGTTCTTGTGTCAACAGCAGCCATCGTCTTGGTGTTGTTCCTCCCTGGGACTGGTGGTCCCAGTGTTGTCCTTGTTCCACTTACACAATGTTTCAATAAGTGACTCTACGACGTAAAGAGCCGCACCAACCTGGCGTTTGGTATCGTCAGGAACATCTGGTGACATCATCAGTTTCTTGATCACTGAGCAACTCGGGATGGTCCGCGAGTGAATGTTATCTGTAAGTCGTATGGCATAATTACTGTCACTCAGAGTATTATCTTTTTCATTCTCGTACTTGGCTTGAGCGCGTTCCTTAAGGTCATGAATCATTTTAAAATATGCTGATGCAGGTCGACTTCCTTTTCCAGTTCATGTTTCTGTGTCACTATTACAGCTGTCATCCCTAAATTGACTGACGACGTCGCTGCCACCGCTTCCGTTGTCGCTCTCATCTCTGTTGTCGCCGCTGCTGCCGCCGTCACCACCACCACAGGAACCTTTACCAGCGCGGGCCACGGCTGTGACACAGCTGCATGGAGGCTGCTGTATCTCTTGTGAAGGAGCCTGACGTAGCGTCCGTATAATTTCAGCCAGTTCTGCTACCTGTGCTTGCAAAGTTGCCAACTGTCCATTAACTGTTGTATCAGGCTATTGTGTGTTGTCAGGGGCGTTGCTGGTGAAAGGGGTGAACGGTGACATTACCAGCAGCACTAGCCCATGTATCTACTAACTCATTAGCAACCTTTCTTGGATCTGAGTGAGCTATGAATTTGGTCTTACAACCCCCGATTTTAGGGTTCTTAGTATTACTAATGAACTGAGCCAGGTTTTGCCAGTATCTGTCCCACACCTCCTTCCCCACCTGACTGCATTCCCTAGGCATTTCCAACAGTGTATTTTTCTCTTCATCCCTCATTCCATTTTGTAACCATTTTTTGTGTGCACTCCGTAGCATTATCTCCCGTCCCTTAACTTACTGATCATTGGAATATTTAAATTTCTTAGGTCATGCATCTTGATTCCCCTGCCCCCGTTATTTTACCTCTGTACTAATTTCTCTATGTTCTCGGCCATGTCCTCGTAAAAGCTATCAACGCAGAGCGGCGTGTATTGTTGATACCACTCTCCCATATTCTGAGTAAAATAAATTTTTTTCTTTATTATTATTTAGTCTTTTCCTTTGAAAGTGGACTTGTTTTTTCTCCAGTGGCAATTCAACGTTCAAAGCAAAGAGGTCACGAAGTAGATCCCGAATAATCCGAGTCTCCCTATAATCCTCTGAGAGTTTAAATTGCAGGCATAGTCAAGCCGTTCTCTCCTGATGTGAGTTGATTCATTGTTTCCCAAGAGACAGGTATCTGGATGATCTTATAGAAACTGTAACCCATTGACCTCATTAGTATTAATACTACCCACTGTCCCAAGGCTTGTGTGCCGAGCATTAAGGTCCCCAACGACCATTGAAGAATTAGTATATATGCAGTCAGGTAGATAGTGAGCGTCGAAGCAGTTCCTGGATACTTACAAATTAATTACAATAAATTCCCATTCCCTTAATGATAATTTAACACAGACACTCTCTATACCTTGCGTTTTTGACGGTGGTTCTACTAATTCGGTTGGTATGGTGTTTTTAACATAAATCGACGTTCCTCTTATGTTACTTGCGGCGAAAAGGTGAAACCTTAATAGCAATTTAATTTCAATAAGACTTCATTCCTATCCCCTGTCTCCTGGAGAGCTACAACATCAATATAATTTCCCATCACATAACAATGAACATCTGTAACCCTGTTTCTTAAACCATTAACATTCCATGACAACATTTTCAGTCTAGGGCGATCTATTATCAAACAATTCACTTTCATATCATCCCCAAAAAGATCATTAAATGATAGCAATATTTTGTATAATATTTCCAACCTCCTCCTAATTTCACTCGCAAAAGCAACATTGCTTTTTTTGGGGGGGAACATTGCTTTTCTCGAGAGATTTTTTCAGTCCCTTATGTCCATTATTGGCACAACTGATTCCTTCATTGTATGTTTAATTATAGATTTCTTCCTTTCACTACGACTACCATCATTTACACACACTTCACTTTCCTTCATTTTATCACTCATTGTTTCATTATTGTCCTCAACCACTATTTCCTTCCCTGTTTTGTGACTTTCCTTTACCTTCACCTGAATGTTTAATTTTGCCTCATTAGACTCGATTTTCTGCCGAAGATTTCGGAGGAACTCACAAACTTTCCTCATTTCAGCCCACACCTCCTTGACCATACCATTATGGCCATCTTCCTGAGCCACAGTAACCACTTCTCTCACCGTTACACTGTCACTGCCGGAGTCCTGAGTGTTGGTGTGGCTGCTTGTTGCTTGAGCCTGACGAAGTAAAGGTGACTCCTTTACCCACGCATTCGACCGACTCACTGGCGCTGTTTGGTGCTGGCTTTTCTGCTGTGCTCCCGGTGTCTGGGTAAGAGCTCTTGCTTGCTCTGTAACATTCACCGGCCGGGGAACATCCATACTCGACCTCTTGCTACACACAGCCGAGCTGGCGTTGTGAACACCTCCACATTTGCAGCATCTGGGAACTATTTTCTCACCCAGCCTAAGTTTGTTTCTACACACATTAGAAAGGTGAGACTTTCCGCAGAAACGACATCGTGGATCATGTTGACAGCTCCAGGATTTATGCCCCCATCTGCAGCATTTCAGACATATTATGTGCTGTTCCACATACTTTGCTACATGCCTGTAGCCAGCCCCGGTGATGAACACTCTCTCGGGAACTTCACCTCCCACTAGAGCCACAACCTGATTCCTAGCTTCATCTTTAATAAGGTGACGCTTGACCCACACAAATCGTTGGTCGTCGAGGATTAATTCGGGGTATAGTATATGAGGGTATTTGTAGATAATCACTTTCGTCCATTTCTCGTTCTCCTCTGGTATTTTCATGACAATTCCACTATATCTTTGCTAAGTCAGAAACATATCTGCCTCCATAAAACTTACCGTTATGTAAGGTCTGTTCACACCTTCCTTCTGCAGTGGCTCGAATTTGCGGTACTCTCTTCCCAGGTTGACTGCCCACAGCAGCTTCTGGTGGTAGGCCAGTGTGCATGAGGTAGGGAAGAAAAGCCTCCACCTCCACTTACCGTCACCTTCTTCACATTGTTCTGTCCTTTTATTTACACCAGTTTGATCAGTCTCTGGGGTTGTTTTTCATTCTCTTGTCGTTTCCGGTAGGTACACTATCACTGTCAACACTACGCCTTACATCCTGTCTTCTCCGTTTCCTCTGTCACCTGGTCAACACTTCCTGAAAATAACTCTCCTCTACTGAATGGCTGCTTTCCGAGTCTGTGTCCACGTCAATATTGCCGTGGGGAGTAGCCAGTTCCTGTGTTGTCCGATCCTCCATCTCAGTACCCAACATGGAGGCAAGATGTGTAGAATGCGATTGGCATTAGTCAATCTCCTTGTATGTTGACTGAGCTAAACTCCAATACTGATAGAGTGGTTTTTCCTGGGGAACTATAATGTAAGATTTTGGAACAGCTGCATGTAGGCCATAATGGCATGAATGCTTTGAAAGCAGAAGCTAGAAGTTGGGTTTGATGTCCAAAAATGGACCAGAATATTGCTGAAGTAACTAATTATTTACACATTTGCTTTAAGAAATATCAGAAATCCCAAGCCCTAGTACTTTCCTGGCCATGCACTGGGAAACCCCTGGTCTAGACTTCATATATATTATGCTGGACCTATGGATAATAAATATTACCTGGGGGTGGTGGATTCATACACAAAATTTCTGGATGTTCATGTATGTAATTCCACCACATCATCTGTAACTTGTGAACTGCTAAGGAAAACATTTTGTAATTTTAGATTGCCAGATTTGGTGGTGTCAGGTACTGCTCTTTATTTTGTTTCTGGGGAAATGGAGATTTTATTTTTAAATAATTGTATTAAACATGTAACACATGCCCAGTATAATTCTTTTTGAAATGGTCTGGTTGGGAGAGCAGTGAGATCCTTGAAAGAAGGGTTAAAGCGGTTTACAGAAGGTACTATTAATACAAAGCTTTGTAGATTTTTGCATAATCAAAGAAAAACTGTTCATTCTACCACTGGTAAATCTGCTTCTGAATTACAGTTTAATAGACACTTTAAATTGCACATAGAAGTAGTAAAGACTTTCCTGATAAAGAGAAATTGGTAAATAGCTTGACCAATCAGTTGGCTCAGGGAGAGGATTGTTGTTTAACGAGGGGGATGCAGTATATGCAAGGAATTTTGGAATTGGTAACCCTTGGGTAGAAGGGAAAATTAGGGAAGTCTTGGGCCACAGGAATTTTACAGTGCAAGTGCAGAGTTTTGGGGACATTATTAATTGGAAAAGACATGCAGATCAACTCATGCCAAGGTTCACAGGGAATTATATAAACTTTTCAGGTGAGGGTGGGGCAACTAGTGATACCCATCCTAATAACGAAGGGGCAGCACCTGTTGGAGACAGGGAAGCAGATCAAGGGGCAACAGAGGGTATGGGGATACAGTTAACCCTATGGACTCTACAGTTAGTAATTCAGAAGAAGGTTCCCCAGAAGTAACAGGTCTGAAGCCCCAGTTGACAAAATCAGGAAAAGTCATACGACAGCCTGATAGACTTAACCTGTAAGGGTAGAGTATAATTAAAAGGGGAGGAATGTTAGGATTATGTATTTTGTAGGATTAAGTACTCTAGAGGTTAGGCATAGCATGTTTTGAGATGATACTCTTTTGTTTATAAGCATTGCAAATAGTAAGTTATGTAACGTATACCTGTGACGTCATTGCTTGTTGTTATTAAAATAAAGCATGAAGGGAGCACGTTTATTTCTCTTCCGGACTAAACGTAACATTTACCATTAGAGAGGTGAGACTGACGCTGGCAAAACATGTCTCATTTAATGAAGATGATGCTAAAAAAATTAAAAACAAGTTTATTATAAGCTAATTTAACCATAAAGTTACAGAAATATACATGCAACAACCAATTTTATATTTTACATTTTTATTTCATGTCGACTAATTGATGCTTGTTACTATTAGCTGAGCGGCCAGCCGGTGTTCCTTAACGTTATTGTTTACACATATAGCAACTTGTAAATGTTGCTATTTGCTATCTACTTACCGGCAAATAGTTGCAACATCAGTTCCTTTACTGGTTCTTCTGTCTCACTGAAGGGGACGTCACTTAACCGTGAGGTCGTGTCACTTGGCTGCGATGTGGTGTTTGTTGAGGACCCATTGACAGGAAGGAGGAGATCAATTGCTGTTTTATCTGGCAAGAAAATTCTGTCTCACTACACATTCTGAATAATATTACCAAAATTGTAAAATTCAAATTTCAAAATTTATAATATCATATGTAATATTATATGTTAAAAATAATTGTAGATCAAAATGCATGTTATCAATGATTTACAGATTACCATATGAAAATTACCAATGTCTTTGTTACCCAACAGTTTGGTGAATATCTCTTGGAACAATAGCTTTTACATTTCTATATGATTTTGCTCATTGCTAAAGATAAGAATTTAACATATAAGTTATATTAAGAAGTAGTATTGGGTGCCCTGGCTGCTAATATGTGTAATCTATATAAATAAAAATGGAAATGTTAGTTTGTTCAAAATCGCTAATCTCCGAAAGTTCTTCACCAATTGCTTTGAAATTTTCACACG